>NW_015638598.1:121945-123120 GCF_001515625.1 Sinocyclocheilus rhinocerous
TTATTTTATTTTTTTAAGGAATCATTTTCTTATCTCTTACTTTGAATTTGCTATAAGAAATCAAATAGAAATCACCACTTCTGGACAATAATCAATCATTTGAAATCTATAATTTTTTCCTAATGGCAATTTTATGATTGTTTTATATACTACAAACAATTATTTCAATTTTCTGTACAGAATAAGGTAGAAAATATACTTTATAGTTTCTGTACTGTAATAAATGATATGTCAATTAGCACTGCATCATTCATAAATGTTATTTATTTATTTTTGTAATCTATAATTTTTTCCTAATGGCAATTTTATGATTGTTTTATATACTACAAACAATTATTTCAATTTTCTGCACAGAATAAGGTAGAAAATATACTTTATAGTTTCTGTACTGTAATAAATGTCAATTAGCACTGCATCATTGATACATTTTATTTATTTATTGTGTTTAACGTTTCATCAGTTCATTCTGCTTTTTATTCAGATTAGCTGCAGATATAGACTGGCACGTCTTAAATTCTATGAGCGTGAGATCACTTCTATTTCAGTGCGAAAACGTCTTTATCTCATTTTCATAAAATAAAATGCTATAGTTTTTAACTTTTCTTCTCCATCAGCTAATGATGATTCTGAAAGAAAACGTGCCTGATGTCTGTTTGCTATAGCAACGAACGCTACTTTCATGCATCTGATTATCAGTTAAACCTTGCACTCTTATTTCAAGGTTGTTGTTAAAGCTGTGGTTATTTTAACGGTTTCCTTCGTACATTTGGTTTAACAACATTGTTAAAACACATTTCTCATTCAATGGAACTGTGCGTATGACACTTACATTTTTGCTCCGTCCAAACCTTTATGATTACAGAACCATAGGTTAGAGAGAAAAAAAAAATGTTGTCCATTGTTAGATGCTAGTTTAATGATGCTATGGCATGACATGGCATATGTAGAAATTTATGTAAGCCAAGATTTAAAAAAAAAGTGCTTTAAAAGTATTATGTATAGGCTAACATTTTGTCACACCAGGGGCATAGCCATAATTTCAGAAGTGACATAAATGTCAAATACAATAATTTTATGTATGTATGTATGTATTATTATTATTATTATTATTACTGTTTTACTGTGTGGAGACGTGCTGATATCGCGTTTGGTCTCGTTCTGTATCGCGTATCTTG
>NW_015638598.1:123154-125932 GCF_001515625.1 Sinocyclocheilus rhinocerous
CTTCGTACATTTGGTTTAACAACATTGTTAAAACACATTTCTCATTCAATGGAACTGTGCGTATGACACTTACATTTTTGCTCCGTCCATGCAATAAATGCGCAGCCTTCGACTGCTCAGGTATTGTCGTCGGTATGACCGAGAGCCATTTAAAAACTACAGAAAAGTAAAACTACTTCACTTTAGCAATACTGGCCATGAGTACTAAGGAGAGGTCACACATCAGCTGCTTAAAAAAAGTGTCAGTGAGACGAACGGAGCACGAGCGCAATCCTGTGACAGTCACTGCAGGTGGGAAATAGTGGAGCGCATGAAGGAGAGATTCGAGGGCACGATCACTGTTCAAGGTCTCCATTAATTCATGCTTGTAGTCATTTAATGTGTATATATTTTGAAAGCATTGAATCACTATGGAAATTCTTAGCTTTTTAAATCGATTTCATTCGATTCTTAGCTTTTTAAATCGATTACTGTCCGAAATCAGTGATTCACGATTAAAAAATCCATGTTTCAAGATCAATGCATTGCATCGTCAGGGTTTGTAATCAATACATCGAGAAAACGAGTGAATCGTTACACCCCTAGTGAGGAGTGACAATGGGAAAATGAGGATCACTACCAGAAAGATGCAAATCATTAGAATTTTATTAACGAGAGGGACAAATTTTCAGAGAGCAGACAAGGTCAAAATAATAAACAAAATAATCCTTCTTTATAAGCACTAATTTCCCTGTAAATAAATATGAGAAGACTATCAAAACTTCCCTAACTCCCTAAGTATAAACAAAGTGAAAAGATGTACAAAACCAAAATAGCATCTGACCCACTACTTTCCTCTAAGTTATATACAAAAGATATGTACAATATATTAACAATGGCTTGTAACAGACAAGTTAGAATCTAAATGCAAAATCGGTGTCAAACAGGCGAAGGTCAGATAAACGGGGAATAGCAAATCAGAAATACTAAGACACAGATACAATCAGACAAACTCACTAATCTCGCTGATACGAAACTCTACAAGAAACAAATAAATCGACAAATAGAATCACACAAAGACAATAAACTATCAAATGTGAAATAACAAGAAGAACGAATTTGGCAAATGGCATGGCACAAAGATGGCCCCTGTTAAGAGTTTGGGGTGTTCCTTTAACTGGGTCAGGTGAGAAAGAGGACCAATAGTAGCCTCCAGCGAATTAGCCCCAAGAATACACCCACCTATAACACAACATACACATGCACCGATACAATATACACACAAGAGGGCAGGATAACATGAATGAACATATAGCATGAACTCATAACACCCCCACCCATAAAATAAAACATATCTGTTTTATTAATAGATGCGAGACAATGAATCAGCAATGACATTATCAAGACCTTTTTTATGACAAATTGTTAGATTGTAACCTTGACAGATTAGCGACCAACACATGATGTGATGGTTAGCATTAGACATGCGATTAAGAAAGACAAGAGGATTATGATCTGTGTAAACTGTAACGGGCTGTGAACTGGAAACAACATATACCTCAAAATGTGGAAGTGTAAGGAGTAAGTAATAAGTAAACATATTAATGGCTAATGTCTGATTACACATTATTGTAGCACAGTTTGTGCTGAATACAATGTAAGCAACATGAATGTACGTACATGTTTGTGTTTTTGAGAAAACGTTTATGCGTGGTTAGTGAAAAAGTTAAATTTTTAAGTCACTGAAATAAGGCCATAAAACACATACAGAAAATGTGTTCACAATACTTTTGAGAACTGGATCTGGTAGACTAGAGTTTTTGCTTCAAAATGATGTAAAAATAATCCTGTTCACTCATTCACAGAAAACAAAATACTGATTTAACTTGTGTAAGACATGTTTTGTGATTAAAGGCCATATGTGAGGGAGTGACAATGGCCATGAATATTTAGTGATTCACACCTGAGAGACAAACGTCCCTCCTTTTTGATTTTTTATTATTTTTCACAGCAAGTGGTGCATTCGTGTGTTGACAAAGACCAAAGTGTCAGGTAAAAAAGCAAGTCATTTTACTCACAAAAACTGATTTGCTGCAAATCAGATTTTTTTAATGTACGACTTGCTTTAGCTGTTACTTTGGTCTTCGTCAACACCCGCATGCACCACTTGCAGTTAAGTGGACTAATAGCAGATACAGATTATTCATCAGTACTCTACTGCTGCTTCTGCATTGTCTGGATATGCAATTTTGAGTTTCCTCTTGATTTTGAACCACTGAATGTGGAAGAGAATGTGTGGAAGGGAATTTGTAAGCAAAATGAAATGGACTGAAAATTGCCAGTCAAATATTATGTTATATTTTTAAAAAGACTTATTTTGGAAGTCTGGAAGATAAATATTATTTAATTATTAATTTTTAAATATGAAAATGTGTGTGAAATGTTTTGAATTGACATATCCACGGCTTAAATATACAACCATGTTGAATATCAGCCCCTAAAAATGCAAGCCCTGAAAATACAATGCATTAAAATGCAAGTACTGTTCATAAATTCAACATGCTTTTTTTTTGTATCAGATACATTTATTATTTTCAGTAATATTTCAACTGTCCGGGTCAAGAGGCAAATGCTCAGTGCTCTCACTGCAAACGAGTGAAAAAGGTACACTGGCCTGGTACACTATTGCATACTGGTGAGCGTGATTTGACCAAGTACAACATGTTCCTGGATCAACATCCTTGTTGATCCAGGAACATCATTCCAATCAACCAATCAGAATTGAGAGCAAACTTTTCA
>NW_015638598.1:126166-128958 GCF_001515625.1 Sinocyclocheilus rhinocerous
GCTTCTACACCCTTGTTAATCAGCTATAATTTCCCTCTGATTTTAGGAATACATTATGGGTAAGGTTAGGTTTAGGGGTAGGGATTGGGTTAAGTCTGTATTTTTGGACAGTAATGTTGATCCAGGATCAACCAAAGATGTTGATCCAGGAACATGTCTTACTTGGCAAAATCACGGTGACAGTTATTCACTTTATATCAGAGATATAAATACTGAATGTTTGTCAATACAGGGAGACTCTGGAGGTCCAGTGGTCAGTAGGAACGGCTCCCTCTGGATTCAGTCTGGCATTGTAAGTTTTGGTGCAAAACGATGTGATGACCCCAAATATCCCAGTGTGTTTGTCAGAGTTTCTCAGTTCCAGTTCTGGATCGACTCTATCATTGGAGGCAACTCACCTGGATTTGTCGGATTTAACAACAATGGATTCAGAAGTTCACTCAGCCTCCTTTTATTTTCCATTTCTCTCATATTCTTCATTCATTTCACCTTCTCCATCTATCTGTCTTCCTAAAGATTGTTTGAACATTAATTCTCAGGGTTCTTTGATGAAGAGGAAAGCTGTGCTGTACATGTTCTCATGAATAGGTGAAAAGAGCAGTTATTGTTGTTTGTCATTTAATCTTTATCTTTCAAAAATTTACTATTCTTGAAAAGCTACTTTTATTGACATTATAAGAGCATACACTAATGAAGTTCAGCATGCTAGTGCCATTTCAGGATGTTTGCATAAATAGTAGAGATTGAGTTATATTGATTTTGTTATAATGATACATATTATGTCTGATAACCCATATGCCTAACCGATAAATGCAATATGATCAGGGATACTGGTTGTTGAAGATGTAATTGTCTATAATCAGTTACCATATGCTGTTGTCATACTGTCTAAACAGAATAAATACAAAAGAAGGAACTTACTTGGGGAAGGTTTCTTTATCTCCCTCCATACTGTCTTGATATGTTTGTGTTACCTGTTTGATGAAAATAAAGTTGTTTTTGTTTCTGTTTATTTATAAAGCACAATTAAAACAACGTAATGTTGACCAATGTGCTGCACAATCACACAATTAAATTACACAAGAATTACTTTCTGACAAACAATGACTACCAACATGACTACTGACTTTGATAAACACCAGAAGAAAGTCCCTGATCATTCATTCATATATATATATATATATATATATATGTAACCCTCTTTGTCGATGTGTTGAAGTGAGGGGTGAATGAGGAGGACACCAAAACCGTGGTTGAGTCAAGCAGAGCAGCTTTCTTTTATTAGGCTCCTTTTCCAATTCAGCCACTCTCACAAGAGAAACAGCACTGCAACAGCCTTTTCACAAGGAAATAGAAACTGTTCATTACAATTTAACTTCACAATTACAATATATAACAGGAAATAATATGGGTATGGCTGCAGCTAACTTAATAGTAAGCTCATGGTTCACAAACTCACTTAAACACTGAAAAGATCAACTACAACATATGATAGACAGATAAATGTTAGATGTATCAAAATAGAAAAAATAAACCCATAAAATACACAAATACACCTCATACACAGCATAAGATAATATAAAATATGCTCTGCCACATGGAACATAGGAAACATGCAATAATATCAGAAATACAAAACCATCAAAAACAAATCTCACATCCACATAGTACACATCTTAACAACAATATATTTATTTTAATAACTTGAATGGCTAATATAATTAGATAAATTAAACAGATATCATGGAGAACAGTGATAACCCTCCTTACCTTTTCGCAAGGAAATAGAAACTGTGGGTAAACAGCTCCACCCATGTAAAGAAGGGTTCACTCCCCTAATGAGACACTTACAACATAGCGAGTCGACCAGGCTCATGTTGGCTTCACCGCTGGATTGGGCTCTTTGCTCGGGCTGATGCAGAAGCAGAAGGGTGTCCAGCTGGGCGCTGTCTAGGGCGCTGAAGAGAGGATGATCTTGAGCAGGCAAGATAAAAAATTTCACCACAAGGTGTCACACACGAACTACTTACACAAATCAAAATACAGCTTCCAAAGAGAAACTAATACTGCACAGAACACTCCCCGCCTGGTATAACTTGTGTTATACCACTATGCATTCCGATTACTTGACAAAAGTAAGACAACATTACATATAGGTCTTAAGTACTCTGACAATCCCTGCTTAGCAGTCATCACCATAACCTTACGAATTTTCCCATCAGATGAGGCTACAGTCTTTGTTATGAGACCAATTGGCCACTGAGTCTTTCAACAGAACTACGTCTCCTTCCTGAATACTATCTCTCTCCTCTGTCCATTTCCTTCTGGGTTGCAAGGTAGACAAATACTCCTGCTTCTATCACTTCCAGAATGAATCCGCCAACATCTGGACTTAACACCATTGATTTTTGTGCAGGTGACTTAACTCAGAATTTCCTGGAGGAGCTGGAGCAACACTTACCTTCTGAGTTAAGAGCATTGCTGGTGAGAGCACTTGGGGCATGCTTGCATCTGTTGAAATTGGGGTTAAGGGTCGGGAATTCATAATGGCCATGACTTCTGCCATTAAAGTTGTTAAGACCTCATGCGTGAGTCTTGTGGAAGTTTTCATCAAGAGAGCCTACAGTGTGGAGGGTGGAGTGTGGAGTGATTGACAATTCCAAGGAGATTGTCAATTTTGGGGCAAGTAATCAAGATTAAATGGTCAAAGAGATACACAGCATGACCATCACATGTAAACCAGTGATAGTAATCACGATCATGAGCTCTGTGGATTGGCTTTCCCCCCCACC
>NW_015638598.1:129825-132066 GCF_001515625.1 Sinocyclocheilus rhinocerous
GAGCTCTTTGGATTGACTTTCCCCCACCTAGAAGACAAAGAACAGACTGAGATTCCTTATGAGACCTCTTAACCTCTGGTCTTCACAGAACATGTCCTTGTTCACAGAATGGTACAGAAACTGTTTTTTTTTTTTACAGATGTAGATGCACCAAAATGAACTCAAAAAGGCTTATAAACTAATATCAGTCCATTGCTTAACTCCATATCATGTATCTAACCCACACATTAGACTATCATGTTTTAACCACTTAATGTTTAAGCCCCTATTTTTAAGCATTTTCTGAAAAACAACATACCCAAATAAAAATGTCTGTAGCTCTTGAACCCTATGGTCTATATTTATAAATCTGGTATTGTTTGAAACTAGATTTATAAATATAGACCATAGGGTTCAAGAGCTACAGTAGAGCACCAGAAAACTTTACAGTCTTTTATCCAACAAAATCCATAAATATTGGACAGATGAAGCCATGAATATACATGAAAGCATGTTTTATTTTGGTGTTATTTCTTCACTCATACCCTCTTGTCAGGACGCAGCCACACAAACTCTTCTAAAGTCGATGTTCCATGATGGAGAGATTCAGATGTAAGCTTCGGTGAAAATCCGCTCGCGGATAAATACTCCGTGTAGCGCCGCGATGCCATTCTGTGAACGCAGCATGCGTAACGAAGAGAGCGCACGAACACACACTAACTTTGTGCACGGGTATTCTTCAAGCCTTCTTACGCCAACTGTGCTAACTGTCAATCACTGTAAACGTCCTTGTGGTTGGCTAACACTTCTATCCATCAAACCTTTGCTGGCTAGGCATTGGCTGGCTTCAAACAGCCCAAAACTGCGGCTGGTGTTTCTTGGAATAGTCAGAGCTGACCAGAACTATAGGCGATGAATCGTAAGTACTGCCGTTCACTTTGTACATGTTTAAATGGCCGGTCCTTCAGCATTTATGTTAACCCTTTCCTCTCTGGTGTATTGATTTAAAAAACAAGCTCAGAACATGGATCTTGAGTGTTTTAGCTGTCAAATGATATATAGTTTATGATAGTTGATTGAATATTGTTTTAAAACAAAGGTAATAAAAAGCACAGACACGCCTAAACACACCCTTCGGTGCGGGTTAACAGGTTAACTTCCTAATAAATCAATAATATTTTACACTTCCAATTAGGGCTGCACGATAAATCGAAATGGAATCAAGATCGCGATTCGACAGAAGCTGCGATTGTCATGCGTATCTTTCAGTGAAGCACGGTTCGACGCTATCTACAACTATAACTCGAATCGCTCATGTAAACAAAGGAGGATCTTTCGTTTTTTTCCCCTATTTTTTCGTTGTTTTGGATTAAAAAGTGGGATGCATTTTGAAGAGTGGACTCTTAACTTAAAATGTGTGCTGGTGTTTCTTGGAATAGTCAGAGCTGACCAGAACTATAGGCGATGAAACGTAAGTACTGCCGTTCACTTTGTACATGTTTAAATGGCCGGTCCTTCAGCATTCATGTTAACCCTTTCCTCTCTGGTGTATTGATTTAAAAACAAGCTCATAACATGGATCTTGAGTGTTTTAGCTGTCAAATGATACATAGTTTATGATAGTTGATTGAATATTGTTTTAAAACAAAGGTAATAAAAAGCACAGACACGCCTAAACACACCCTTCGGTGCGGGTTAACAGGTTAATGACAAATTACAGTAATTCTCATTTTTTTATACGGGAAAATTACCTTATTATACAGTATTTTTTCTGTTTTCTTAAATTACATACAAATTCATGTAAAATTACGAACAATATCTGTAAATTAACAACTTGACCATTATTTTAAAGGTGACATCATGAAAATCAGACTTTTCCAGGTTTTAAGTGCTATAATCAGGTCCCTGGTGCATCTACCAACCAAGGAAACGTGAAAAAGATGAACCCAGTAACTTTGTTTTGGTAAGCCTTTTTCTGCAAGCGTCTGAGAAAACGAGCGTGTCTGATCTCGCTCCCCTGGTGACGTGGCAAAGGGATCTCATTATAATATTACCGCCCCTTAATCTGTAAGTTTCCACCCACGGCGCCGTCATTTTGATTTCACAAGTGACAATGGTGTACCAGCTCTAATGCCGTGGCGAAAGTTTGAGCAAAACATGCTAACTGTTCTGTCTTTGGCTGCACAGACGAGCACAGAACACTGTTTAGATTCCCAGCCTCAGAGGAGACAAGAGAGCAGTGGATTTATTGATTTATTTACT
>NW_015638598.1:133547-135709 GCF_001515625.1 Sinocyclocheilus rhinocerous
CTCACTCACTCACTCACTCACTCACACACACACACACACACACACACACACATATGTTGTGTTTCCATGTTTTATGGGGACATTCCATAGGCGTAATGGTTTTTATACTGTACAAACTGTATTTTTTATCGCCCTACACCAACCCTACACCTAAACCTACCCGTCACAGGAAACTTTATGCAATTATAGATTTTCAAAAAACTTAATTCTTTATGATTTATATGCTTGTTTCCTCATGGGGACCTATCCTTGTGGGGACATTTGGTCCCCATCATGTGATAAATACCAGGTACACACACACACAAACACATGACTGCCATGATTTTACGAGTAAGACCTGTTCCTGAATCAGCGTGTTTTATTGATCATGTCTGAAAACATAGTTCCTCTGATTTTAGGGTTAAATTAGGTTTAAGGCCAGAGGGAAATGACGGGTGGTAAACAGTGAATAGCACAGATGCACCTAACCCTAGCATAATGTGAAATCACCATTTGAACAATTAATTAAATGTAACAGCCTACAAATAAAAATAAATAGACACATTTGTAATCTTTCACTTAAAACAAGTTATTAGTCATTTTTTTCCGAGTTGCAACGCTATTTGCTGTCTCGCAGTGTTGCTTTAAGTGTGATTGGTTAATCTGACCGTCACTCAGGAATCTGACCAATGACTATTGAATGCGCCGTTTTCCTGTTTAAATTTGAAAATACACTGATGCAATGTGTGCCGCCTATCGGCTTCGGCAGCAGTCTGCTTCGGTCGGATCACTAGGAATGGCTTTTACATGGATTATTTTACGTCTGACTTGTTTAATTCATATTTTGAGCGAGTTTGGGTCGTGGGATGACGATTGAGAACAAATACACGCGAATATGGACACAGACTTCCCAGATAGCACACATACGTCACGGGGACGTCTGCGCGATGTGTGCATTTGCGTCTGGGAGACGTATTTTTTAGGGCGTTTGCTCATCTGGAATACGTCGCATAGACGTCCTTTTCCGACGTTCCAGCGACATCCGGTGGACGTATTACAGACGTTAAATATTAGAATGTTACGTCTATTAGACATCTGATTTACATCGCATAGACGTCGTTCTTAATTATACGTTTTAGACGTTCCTTCATATTTACTGCTATTGATAACAGCTGCAGTTACACTGATTATACATGCGTCTACACATATATGATAAGTATGATAACTAAACCCGAGTATTTTCCACTCAGAATGAAAGAACACAACATGCTGTTGAATGATTTGTATCATTTTTAAAAGCGTCTGCTAAATGACTAAAAGTAAAATGTTATATTATTATTATTATTATTATTTTAATCCTGAAACAAACAAGGAAACAACAAAAAAGCAAGTTGATTAAGATGTCATTCTCCCTGGGGCCAAGCGGAGATAATCCTTCATATGTTTTTCAGCATCTGCTTCAGTTGGCGAAGGAAGCACGGGATTCTTCATAGCTGCTCCTGTATGTTAAAAAGGTAAAACTAGAATAAGTTTAACAAATAAAACTGTTTTCACTTATTGGTTAATTAAATCCGCAAAATAGGTTTTATTTAACGGTGTTCTTATGAATTTAGATAATGATAAGCAAAGCATAAAAAATGTTTGCAACATCCGCATTATAAAGTGTTACCAAATGAATTTGTCACCTTAAGTTACTGAATACGTGGAAAACTAAATTAAGGCAGAACTTTAATTGTTCTTGAATAGCAGCAGTAAGCATTAATGTATGATCACATTTAAGTTTTAAAAATAAAGTTTTGAAAGTATTTAATTAGTCTGATTTAATTGGTCTAGTAATTATTAGTGGAAATTGGCACATGCCCCTGAGTTGTTGTACTTCGGGTCACACGAGTTAGACTAAATAAAAAATAGCCGACTTCTTGTGGTGTGGAGATAATGGCTGAAACTAACCATCATATTTATCTGTCCAGTTTGATTTTGCTTTTTTTATTTTGCATCCAGTTTGATTACATCAATGAGAGTTTTAACTTGTTGAGTGGGATAATCCACAGCTAGATGTGCATAAATAATAATTCACTCTGCAACTGCCCATTAAAAAATACAAATTACTTACTATTTGTTCTTGCCTACTTGTGCCAGTGCAAACCGTCTTTTGGCATTAAAATAGTACTGTCAGGATTTAC
>NW_015638599.1:0-2277 GCF_001515625.1 Sinocyclocheilus rhinocerous
AGAAAAAGAGCTGCAAAGAAAACTGACTCAGCTGCAGCTTGAGGAACTGCTCAACAAGAAGAAAAAGGTCCAAGCAGTCCAGAAGGAAGATCACTCAGCAGTGATGGCACCTGTCAATACTGCAGTGCTTGTCAATCCACCTGCAACAATGAATGTGCCTGCACCAACAAATCAGACTGCAACAGCACAGGCACCACCTGCTGGAACAGCCACTGCACCACAAGGACCAGCACCAGTCGTCATCTATCTCAAGTCAGAGCAGCCAAACAACAGAGGCTGGAACAGACAACAACAAGGGCGTGGCAGAGGAAGATTGAATAATAATCAGCAACAAATTGGTGGCCCATCAGGAGTCTGTTGGGGATGCAATCAGCCTGGACACAACAGAAGAGATTGCCCCATTAATCCTTGGCAGCAGAACCAACCAATGGCCTCAGGATTCAACTATGGACAACAGCAAGTGCAACCACAAACCCAAGGTCCTGTCAACCCATGGCGTGGACCTGACCAAGGTTACTAGGGCTGCCCAGAGAATCATACAGGGAGGAATCAGCTTCCAATAATATCATGTGATGCTGATCAAGAACCAATGCTGCAAGCTAATATCGAAGGAAAACCCATTTCTCTCATGCTCGACACAGGGGCAACGTACTCATGTTTGAATCCAAGATATGCTTCGCACCTCCCCATGTCTGGAAAATATATAAAGACAGTAGGATTCTCGGGAACAACTCAGCTACTTCCTATGACAGCCCCTGTGAGCATAAGCCTGAAAAACACTGAAATTAGAATACCAATATTAGTCTCAGAACACACACCTGTAAATTTGTTAGGTAGGGATGCCATATGTAAATTAAAAATGCAGATATGGTGTACACCAGAGGGAATTTATATAGATGATAGGGCAATGAGACAAATGAATGTTTCAACATCACAACAAGCACAAGAATCATGTGCTAACATGTATTGGTTAGGAGATCTAAAAGAAGATGTAGAAAAAACAATTAGTATGAAAGCAGGAGTGCTTGTTGAAACTACTAGTTATGGTAACACCTCAATATTGCCAGTGACTAAAGCTGACAAATCAAAATGGCGTTTGGTGCATGATCTGAGAGCAGTGAATGAGGTTGTGGAGGAGTGGCCTGCTGAAGTTCCAAACCCGCATATGTTGCTAACCAATGTTCCATCTGTTGCTAATTACTATACTGTAATTGATCTCTGCTCAGCTTTTTTCAGTGTTCCCTTAGCCGAGGAGAGCAGACCTTTGTTCGCATTCACCTACCAAGGTAAAAAACTCACATACACAAGAATGCCTCAGGGCTTCAAACACTCACCACATGTGTACAACCAGGTTTTAAAAGAAGACTTAGGAGATCTTAGTGCTCTTAGTGGAGCTGTTTTGATTGCATAATCTTCAATCCAATCTGCACTAAAACCTGTCATCCCCAAAAAAGTCACCATTTGTTGCATAATCATCCAATCTGCACTAAAACCTGTCATCCCCAAAAAAGTCACCATTTGTCCTACTTTTTGAGGTTGGGGCGCTTTACTGATGCCCTCCAATTGACTGGGTGATACAGCTTTCATCCCCTGTGAAATTGTACGTCCTAAGTATTCAACTTGTGGTAAGCAATATTGCAATTTTTTTTAGAGGCCTTATGTCCCCCCCTCTGCTAACTTATTGAGTAGCTGAAGGTTACCCACCATGTTACCAACAAGGGTTAGCAGCAGTATATTTTGCATATGAAAAGGCCTCCACAATAACCATGGGGTACCCAGTCATAATGTACACTCACCATAAAGTAGCAGAACTGGTGGAACAAGGGAAGTTTGTCTTGACCACTTCTAGATGTATAGCATACTCAACATTGTTAACCTTTCCAGACATTACAATTAAAAGATGCACAACAGTTAATCCAGCAAATTTCATACCATTACAAGATGAAGGCATGCCACACGAGTGTATAGCTGACTCCCTAGCCTTTACTAGATTGAGACCAGATCTAGAGTCAACACCAATTCCAGATGCACATGTTGAATATTTTGTGGATGGTTCATGTTTCAGAGACCATTTAGGCAATCATGCTGGATTTGCAATTGTAAAATATGTTAATGATGATTTTGTCCCAGTAGTGGTGCAGCATTGTGAACAACCATGCTCAGCAAAACTGGCAGAGTTGAAGACTCTGACTAAAGCCTGTAAGCTGGCTAAAGACCTGATTGTAAATATTTACACATGTAACGAATCAGCTCATGGGAAATATGAATAATTAATCA
>NW_015638600.1:0-916 GCF_001515625.1 Sinocyclocheilus rhinocerous
GAATTATAAAGACATGAAAAACAGTGGTTGCCTGTATTTTCCTGGCGTCGTCAGCTGGTGGCACTGTGTGTGTTGCGTATGAGACAGTACGCATGCGCTCTCACCCTCGGACATTTGGGTGAGACGTGCAGCGAGACACGCACTCTCGGGAAATTGTGGAGTGTTTGTGATCATCCATGGTGTACAACAATGTTGAGGATTTCAGCCCTTGTTGAGTGAACGTGAGGTGTTATATAGGAGCTCATTCTGATGTGAGTGTTATTTTCTCTCATTTCCCTCAAATGATGTGTAAGTGGGTTGGCGAATTGTCATTATTTAAAAAATTATGTCGTGTATAATGTCCGCGATGATATGACATCACACCATGTGGTGTATGCCTGTTCATTTAGTGTTTCACAAACTATTATACACTTTCTTCTGTAGATGTTTTTGTGTTTTTCATGTGATTTGTTCTTAATGTGAACATCTATACAGTGTACAACAATATTGAGGATTTCAGCCCTTGTTGAGTGAACGTGAGGTGTTATATAGGAGCTCATTCTGATGTGAGTGTTATTTTCTCTCATTTCCCTCAAATGATGTGTAAGTGGGTAATATAAAAATGTACTTACGTTGCTTTGTTCTCTTTGTACAGTATTCCCACTGCCGTATTGTATGGTAACATTGTGATATCGTGTTACATTACTCGTATTTTTGATTTTCCATCTTTTTGCACTGAGATTTTTGTATTTGTTTTTTTTGCATTTTGAAAATTGCATTCTGAGTAATGTAGAGCTGTGAGGAGTTTTTTGCATAAAATTGCATTCTGAGTAATGTAGAGCTGTGAGGAGGTTTAATTGGTATCACCCTCTCTGAAAGCTCTATCTAAATCTTTATTTTGCTACTTCATCTTTTCCTGTTCATTTTGTGAACCTTC
>NW_015638601.1:0-137 GCF_001515625.1 Sinocyclocheilus rhinocerous
GCCGTCGTAATCGTTAATCAAAAACTGAAAATGGGCTTCCGCTCTTGATTGGCGTTCAGCCATTTATGAGCACTATTTCATTAATATTACATATTTAAGCTAAGCATTTAAAAATTTGCTGTGCACACTCAGTCTCT
>NW_015638601.1:343-508 GCF_001515625.1 Sinocyclocheilus rhinocerous
CGTCTGGCAGAGCGTTAGGACCCAGAAGCGGTGAAGCGTGATGTCAGATGTAACAAGTATTCAACCGTGAACCTGCTCTGAGCAAGAGGTGGAGAGGAGGTGCAGCACAATAAAACCCCGCCCTTTATTCAATAATCCGTTTCACTCAGAAATACATCACAACAC
>NW_015638602.1:0-67703 GCF_001515625.1 Sinocyclocheilus rhinocerous
ACCATCAACGTTGTCGATGAGATTCTAGGTTGATGGCACTTAAGACACATTCAGTGGAGATTTCAAAGCTGTTCATTTTGTAATCACAGAGAAAACTGTGCCTCTCAAAAGCATTGTGAGCATACGTTTATCGTAAACCAGTTGCACCAAAGGTTTCTACAGTCTACTCAGGCTCACAATGCTTTTTAGAAACGCGGTCGAATCACTTTATCACTGTCAATCACAGCAATGACTCGTGGCACAATTTAGTGAATTCACTCACGCAAGTTTTTAAACTCGTGTTTGTCATTCATGAAACAGTATACATGGACGTTTGGTCCTCTCAGACAAACAAAACTTTTCTTCAAATTGTGAATGGATATATGTAGAGAAACTGAGAAACTGTTGCTCCCCTTATAGCACAGCTGATTTTGACAGTTGACCGGAAATGACTAATCTAAAACCAGGAAGTAACCGTGGAAGTCAACTCAGTCACTATAAAATAATTTGACAATAATGTGAATCTGTGAAAATATCTTGGAACTCTCCAGTTGATCTGACACATCCCGTAGCAAACTCCGATCTCTATCGTTAGTTTGAGCTGACGCTTCTGCGTGATTCATTAATCACAGGAGCTCCACAAGGAGCTGACGCTTCTGCGTGATTCATTAATCACAGGAGCTCCACAAGGACCGCCTCCCTCATTTCCATGTTGCACACAGAAAAGTAAAAAAAAAAAAAAAATAATAATAAATAAATCTGGAAATAAATACACGTGGGAATAAATAAATATTAAAAAATTAAATAAATGCATGAATAAAAAAGTTTACAAATAAATGAATACATTAAATAAATAAATATAAAAAATAAATGAAAGAATAAGTAAATAAAATTTTTAAAGAATAGAAATACATGTAAAAAATACAGAAAATAATACATAAAGGAAAAAATAAGAAAAATTAATTCAGGATTAAATTTTATTACAAATGAACTATGTTTTATCAAGTCATGTATTCCTTTCTTTCTTTCTTTCTTATTTCTGCAGGTTTGGTCCTCCCTACATCAACTCCTCACAAGACTTGTGAGTCTTGTGATGGGAGGGCTCACCTCAGGAAGCTCTATGCACTGAACATGTCTATTGTTTGTTTTATTGATGGCTTGTGGGCATTAATATCACATGTCAAAATGCACTGTAAATCCACCACCATAACTGGGAGCTGCAAATGAGTCGTATGACTGCACTTTTTCTGATGATCTTCAAACAATCAGATACAGCAGTGCAAAACAATTCTGTGTTGTAAAATCTCCTGATGCAAACGTTGTTCTAAAAGGTAGGCAACTTATACTGCCTCCTAAAGGTGTGGTCATATTAGCAAAATTTTGGTAAAATTTCACTGGTAAAAAAAGTCCATTGTCAATAGTGTAGCAATCTATGAAGCACATGCACCAGAAACCCCAGAATATTTTTCTAAATTCAAGATGGCTGACAAAGAGAGGGAAGAGTTACTTATAAAACTGTTGATAAAAATATTTGAAAACAATGTTATGCTTATGACCGTATCATTTACATTTACATTTACATTTAGACATTTAGCAGACGCTTTTATCCAAAGCGACTTACAATTGGGGGATACATAAAGCGATTCTTCTTAAAAGAGGCAAACAGATACAGGAAGTGCTTGAAATACCAAGTTTTTAGACATTGTTCAAATAAGTACACGCTAGAAAGAGAAGGAATAGATAAAGAGATAGAAATTTTTTTTTATTTTATTTTTTTTTAATGATGATGATGAAGTCAAGTAGCTTCGAAAGAGATGAGTTTTCAACTGTCGCTTGAAAATGGTCAGGGATTCAGCACTCCAGATAGGGGTGGGGAGATCGTTCCACCAGCCAGGAACGGTGAACGAGAATGTTCTGGAAAGTGATTTTGAGCCTCTCTGTGATGGTACCACGAGGCGTCGCTCACTAGCGGATCTCAGACTTCTGGAGGGGATGTAGATTCGTAGTAGGGAGTGGAAGTAGGCGGGTGCTGAGCCTGTGGCTGTTCTATATGCAAGCATCAATGTCTGGACCTTGATTCGAGCCGCAACCGGTAGCCAGTGCAAGGAGATAAAGAGAGGTGTAACGTGGGCTCTTTTGGGCTCGTTGAAGACCAGTCGTACCGCTGCATTCTGAATCATTTGTAGAGGTTTGATTGTGCTTGATGGAAGTCCAGCCAGAAGAGCATTGCAGTAGTCCAGCCTAGAAATGACAAGGGCCTGGACAAGAAGTTGTGCAGCATGCTCCGTTAGAAAGGGCCTGATCTTTCTGATGTTGTGCAATGCAAACCTGCAAG
Organism: Sinocyclocheilus rhinocerous; assembly: GCF_001515625.1. Taxonomy (NCBI): domain Eukaryota; kingdom Metazoa; phylum Chordata; class Actinopteri; order Cypriniformes; family Cyprinidae; genus Sinocyclocheilus; species Sinocyclocheilus rhinocerous. The sequence goes on from NW_015638602.1 coordinate 2,315, forward strand.
ATCGAGCGGTCTTTGCAATGTGGTCTTTGAAGGTCAGCTGGTCATCAAAGGTTACACCAAGATTTCTGACCGAAGTTGATGGGGTAATTGTAGAAGAACCTAGCTGGATAGTGAAATCATGCTGTAGAGTTGGAGTGGCAGGGAAGACAAGAAGCTCAGTCTTTGCCAGGTTGAGCTGTAGGTGATATCCTTTCATCCATGCCGAGATGTCCGCCAGGCAGCCTGAGATCCGTGCAGCTACCGTTGGATCATCTGGTTGAAATGAAAGATAGAGCTGTGTGTCATCAGCATAGCAATGGTAGGAGAAGCCATGTGCCTGTATGATGGGACCCAGTGATGTTGTGTATATGGAGAAGAGGAGGGGTCCAAGAACTGATCCCTGTGGAACCCCAGTGACAAGTTGATGTGCTTTGGATACCTCCCCTCCCCAAGCCACCCTGAAAGACCTACCAGTGAGATAGGATTCAAACCAGCGAAGAGGAATCCCTGTGATGCCCAGTGAAGAGAGGGCAGACAGGAGGATCTGATGATTGACAGTGTCAAAAGCAGCAGATAGATCCAGCAGAATAAGGACTGATGATTTGGAATCAGCTTTTGCAATCCGCAAGGCTTCCGTGACTGACAGTAGCGCAGTCTCAGTTGAATGGCCACTCCTGAAACCTGACTGGTTAGCATCCAGTTTGTTGTTCTGTGAAAGAAACAATGATATCTGGTTGAAAACAACTCTTTCGAGGGTTTTCGCTATGAATGGAAGGAGAGAGACAGGTCTGTAGCTATCAGTAAGTGAAGTGTTTAATGTAGGTTTTTTGAGCAGTGGGGTTACCCGAGCCTGCTTGAATAAAGTGGGGAAAGTGCCTGTGAGCAGAGATGTGTTGATGATATGTGTGAGTGGTGGTAAAAGTGTAGGAGAGATTGCTTGGAGGAGGTGTGAGGGGATTGGGTCCAGAGGGCATGTTGTAGGATGGCTGGAGAGGAGAAGTTTTGATACTTCTGCCTCAGTGAGGGGACAGAAGGAGAAGATGGGAGTTTTTGCAGTGGGTGTGGTTGGTTTGAAATCCTGTGTGTGTGGGGCTGAGAATTGACTACTGATTGTTCTGGTTTTGTCTGTGAAGAATGTGGCGAAATCATTAGCTGTTATAGAAGTGGTAGGAGGTGGTGGAGGGGGACAGAGGAGAGAATTGAAAGTTTTGAAGAGATTACGTGTGTCTGGAGCGCTGTTGATCTTGTTGTGGAAGTATGAAGATTTGGCAGTATGGACTTCGGCAGAGAAAGATGAAAGCAAAGACTGATACATACTCAGGTCTGACGGATCTTTTGATTTGCACCATTTTCTCTCTGCTGCCCTGAGTTTGGTCCGATGCTCACGAAGAACATCGGATAACCAGGGGTTAGAAGGGGCAGCCCGTGCTGGCCTGGAGGAGAGAGGACAAATATCATCTAGACAAGAGGTTAACCCTTTAAAACCGGACGTGTCGGCGCCGACACAATTAACCATGCTCTACTTATGTTATCATAACTCACCAACCGTTTGCACTATGAAAAAAAATCCAATTGCGTCTGATAGTAGACAGCTTGCGCTTTATGACAATATACGGCTTAATACGGTAATTGCATGCTTTCCATCAGCAAATCACAGCGGCTTTCGGGGAGAGGGGGAAGGGCGGATTTGAAGCGGGATAAAAAAAAAAAAAAACGGGCCTATTCATTTATACAATGAATTAAAGGCCTATAATTAATGATTAACACTGCTGTCATCAATGAAAATTAAGAGCAGCTTTATTTCAAGCAACAACCTGTTTAACGCAAAATACGTTTCTTCTCATGTTTTTCACTATACGGGCCACAAGAGAAATATTAAGGGAATAATTTAAGACAGTTAAATAGCGTTATCAGCATATGTTGAAGTAGATTCGTCTCTTGTTGTCTCTGAGAGAATATGCGCCGTTAATGCAGCGTTAAGCTTCGTCAGATTTTTTTACTTTCACTTTCTGTATAGTGAATTGACTGAGGCTAAGACGTTCACTGGCGTAACGTTTGCGCAAAGTTTGCACGTTGCTTGTGTGATATCCATTGGCTTGCGTTCATGGTTTAAAACCGAAATATTTCCAATACTGCGACACAGTACATCGTGTATGCTTTCTTTTCATTTTGTTATAATGGGAAGATCTGCGAATGTGTAGAACTACCTAAACTTGCGAAGCCATAGAGAGCACACACACACACACACACACGCACACAAAAAAAACCTCTTCTTGGCCACACGCCACCTGGCCAACCATTCAAATGTGTTACTTTCTGGAATACCAATGCAATGCATTCCTCCTCAGTACAACCAGCTGCAGTCGGAATTGATCAGACTTTCCAAGAATAATCTCTATACTAATTTTTCTGGATTGGGAAAACGCCTATCTCAGAAACACACTCTAAAGCCCTATTTGGACAGGACTAGTTTTCCAGGGGGTCATTAGAGAAATTTGTGTTACACAAACGTCCTTTGTGATTTTAATCCCCTCCGAATCTGCCAAGTCTGTCTTTTTCTCACACAACCTCTGTAATAATTCCAGAGCAAATTACCTGCTGTTTTTCAGCAAACTCAGTGCTTCTCTGAGAAATTTAATCCCGTCCGAATGTGAATGTCCGTGATTGGCGACAATATTTTTCACAATGCGTTTCCTTGTGTGTTTTGGCCAACGCGAACTACCATCAGTGTTGCCAGACGTACGATAATTATTGTATTTGTACGATAATTTTGACCTCTGTACGATGTACGATCAATAATGAAAAAAAATCCCATAATGTACGATAATTTCATAATTTTATGACAATTCAAATGATGGTAGTTGTAGTCATAGGGCTTCTATATTCATACACGAAATCGGCTCATTACAGACACTCTAAATGCGCTCGTGCACACCTCAGAGTGTGTTAAGAATGCAGGAGGGTGCCCTGCTTTAAAGCCAACGAGCACTATGTTGCGGTCCATAAACAAAACAAAACTACTAATGCAAAAACGAAAAGATAAGAAACACTACAAATGAACTACTACAAAATACTAGAATGCAAGAAAATCAATGAGGGAAAAGGAATATTAACTCCAATTAAATTACAGTACAATCATCAAAAGAAAGAAAAGAATCCACAATTCAAGACAACCACACCAAAGAATACAAAAAAACAATTTATGTAATTAATAAACCAACGACTCACCACACAAAAGGCAAACCACACACACTCTACATAAACCTCAATGCATCACCACACACACGCACACAAAAGAAATTTAAACTACTTTATTAAATAAAAGCAACAGCGTCTCCGGAGAGTGATTCCTGCGTCGCCACCACAGAGCTATAATCGCCCCAGGATACGACCCAGACGGTCTGTATTACAAATTGAACAGAGCAATTATTAAAAAGCAAACCCTATAATATCTAAAAAAAAATGCCCAATTCTCCATTTCAAGAAATGCTCCTACCGTGAAAAGAAAAGTTCTCCAACTCAGGCAAGCAGATAAGCGTACATGTTAGTTGCTCATTTAGTTTACACTGATCTGGAAACAGTGTTTATGCCGGGGAGACACGGCCGCATCCACAGACAGACAAGCCTCTGTAGCAGCTGTACTAACCAGTCTAGCCCGACCCGCTAACTGTAAACAATACACAATACCCATTCAATACGAGCGAGTACTGGTAAATGCAACCGTAAAGGTTTAACGCTTACCTGCTGAAGGGCAACCTCCCTCAAAATGCCAGCCACCGAACCTCGTTTGCGTGCTGCTCTGACTGTCAACTAAAGATGACAAAGCAACAAACGAAATCGAGACCCCATTCAGTCAAGCCAAACAGCCTATATACCCTCCCACTGGCTGCGGATAGTGCAGCCCATGAGCGAATCCACCAATCACGTAGACAAAGTGGATTTCGCTACACCTACCACAATGACAAGAACCCCTCAACATCTGGCAACACACAGGCTTCCGATGACAGCGGCTCAGATGTGGAGTTAACAGCTAAAGTCTGTCTACACTGGACACGACAAAGCGAGTGTTAAAAATCATTTGAATATGTAGATAATAACATAAATAGAACAAGGCATCAGTTTACTGTTGGGGATGTGTCGTGTCGTGTCACTTCCAGTGCAGACAGTCACTGATTATAATGGGTTCTATAGTATTTTGTTGCACTGCTCGCGTCCAATGTAAACGCCAATGTAAACGCCTAGTTATCTATTGTGTTAATTTGCAGGTCGTGTCAAAAAGTTGTTGGTTTAGATAAATAGCTGTATTCTGTACGTTTGACTTCTGTACGTTTGATCATTTTCTTCCAAATACGATAATTTTGAGCTTCTGGTACGATACTTGGACATTTCCAATCTGGCAACACTGACTACCGTAGACGCTCTTACCACCATGTGCATTTTCTGCTTGGTGCCTGCCATTCATTATGGATGTCAGTGAGTTTACCTCCCGGCGAAGAAATAAAGATAAATAAATAAATAAATAAAAACATGGTTGTTGTATGGTCGTAATGTTATAGTTTATGACTATACGCAATGCACGCATACAGAGAACGTGATCTCTCCAATGCCCATGTACAAAATAGACCCATCCACCTCTGTAATAAACTCAGAGATGTTAGTCCCGTCCGAGTCCATACGTGGAATCGCAGACGTTGCCATCCGAATAGGGCTTAAGGGTGGAACACATTCTCTGCCTTATCAGCCTGGCTCGTGAATATTAATTACTGTACCCTAACAAAACAAAAATATATGGGAATATACTGGAAAATATAATGCAAAATATTAAATAATACATTTACATACATTATAACTAGTGCTTATATTTTGCAATTTATGCAGGTACCATGTATGGATATAGTAAAAAATATAGTAATGATGAAGACGAAACTGCACTACATTTTCACATGTAATTGCTGTATTGAAACATATTCATAAAGTTTTATTTCACTTTTACACATTTCTTATATAAAAAATGTGTGACGTTATATAAGAAAAAAATGTTCACAAAAAAAAAAAAGTGGGACAATTGATGTCTTGTTAAAACATAGCAACATGGTGGGTTCATATAGTATATATATATATATATATATATTCAGTCCTATATATACACACACACACACACTACATGTTTATTTTTGGACATGCCAACAACATATTCTTCCTCATTACCACAAGTTGGACTTCCCAGGAACCTCTGTCCTCATTTTCTAGGATTAGGAAAACATTGTGTTCAGCTTTATTTTAGAAACACATCTATGTCACAGATTGTTAAATTTGCCAAACTTTGTTTATACACTGGTTGTCATCATTACAGCCCCAACTTTCCCTCCCAATTTTTTCACCAGATCAAATGCATCAGTAGGTTTTTTATGTGGGACATGCTTCTGTATTAACTTGCTTGCATATTGCGGTGCACCAAAAGAGTGCAGTTAAATAACCAACATTTATTACCCATTAACATGGAACCCGAAAGCGGGGGAACTTCCATATGCTTCAGTCTTCTCACATATCATGTTTGGCTACAAAATGTGTTTACATAGTCTAGCTCAAAGCCATTAGTGTGATATGGATCAATGCAAAGCACAGAGGAAGTAGACATGGTGAAAATGTAGCAAACAAGTCTACTTTGATATGGTCTCACTTTGACTCCAGCATTTTTGGCATGTAGTATATATATATATATATATATATTCAGTCCTATATATACACACACACACACACTACATGTTTATTTTTGGACATGCCAACAACATATTCTTCCTCATTACCACAAGTTGGACTTCCCAGGAACCTCTGTCCTCATTTTCTAGGATTAGGAAAACATTGTGTTCAGCTTTATTTTAGAAACACATCTATGTCACAGATTGTTAAATTTGCCAAACTTTGTTTATACACTGGTTGTCATCATTACAGCCCCAACTTTCCCTCCCAATTTTTTCACCAGATCAAATGCATCAGTAGGTTTTTTATGTGGGACATGTTTCTGTATTAACTTGCTTGCATATTGCGGTGCACCAAAAGAGTGCAGTTAAATAACCAACATTTATTACCCATTAACATGGAACCCGAAAGCGGGGGAACTTCCATATGCTTCAGTCTTCTCACATATCATGTTTGGCTACAAAATGTGTTTACATAGTCTAGCTCAAAGCCATTAGTGTGATATGGATCAATGCAAAGCACAGAGGAAGTAGACATGGTGAAAATGTAGCAAACAAGTCTACTTTGATATGGTCTCACTTTGACTCCAGCATTTTTGGCATGTTGAATTTTAGTTTTTTCTGCAGCAAAGGCTACACGAATATAAATAATTCCTTCTTTTAAGTATTTACACATGAATCTGAGATTGAAAAAAAGGAGGAACAGTAAGACCTTCAACCATGGCTATAAATATATTTGGTGCAGTAAAGCGATCAAGGGTTGCTGTGGTTCTATATAAACCAGGTACACATCAGAACAAAAGACGTTCTCTGTTTTGAAGACTCCAGGCAGAACTGGAGGAAAATGTCTCATCATAAATTCAGTGGCTTGCAACAGCGCTGTCTTCTGGCATCCGCTCCGTTGCTTGCTCAAAGCTGCTCTGACTTTTTCGACATAGACCTGTACTTTTGTATAAATAAACAGATCAGATCAGATGGCATTCTTGAGTAGATATTTTCAAAAGTGAGAAAGATCATCTATCTGTTTTGTTAGATTTTAAAGATCTGAGAGTGCAGTTCAAAGAAATACAAGGTATTTATGAAAATTCTGTAGCTTACATTCAAAATAGATAATTTCTTTCACATTATTATATGCATTCACTACCATTCAAAAGTTTGGGGTTGGTAATGCTTTGTCTTTTTTTTGTTTGAAAGAAGTCTCTTATGCACACCAAGGCTTCATTTATTTAATCAAAAATATAATTAAAATAGTAATATTGTGAAATATTATTACTATTTAAAATAACAGTTTTCTATTTGAATTTATTTTAAAATGTAATTTATTCCTGTGATGGTAAAGCTGAAATTTCAGCATCATTACTTCAGTCTTCAGTGTCACATGATTCTTCAGAAATAATTTGAATATGCTGATTTGATGCTCAAGAAACATTTCTTATCATCACTGTTGAAAACAGTTGAGCTGCTTAATATTTTTGTGGGTTTTTTTACTGTCATTTTTGATTAATTTAATGGATCCTTGCTGAAAAAAAGTTTTTTTTTAAATATATATATCTATATTGCATATTTACTTCTTTAATCTTTTTTCTTGTATTTTAAAGTAGTGTTACATTGGAGAGCTGACTCCACTTTACTCCACTCAATGACCATCAAAATGAGAAATCCATTTATCTAATATTTTTTTCTTAATTTAGTTCAGTAAGCTGAAGCAAATGCTCACATGAGTTCATCTCAAGATTACTCACACAATCTATAGTAAAAGGATAAATAGGCAATGATGGAAAGAGGTGAAGAGATAGAGAAAGAGGCACTTAACCATCATTGCGTCAGTAGGGAACTGAGGGCACTGATCTCTGGTAAAGTGGATTGTCAGACTAATTTATATCTGCTTTCTGATGCAGTGTCATTTCAGGGATATTTTCTTCTTGCCCTGAACCTGCAACTTATATATATATATATATATATATACAGTGCTTTGCGAAAATATTCATACCCCTTCATGTTTTTCACATTTTGTTATGTTGCTGCCTTTGCTCTTATATGCATTATCAGCTGTTAGACCTTTTATTAAGGCGTGTGTGCCTTTCAAAATCATACCCATTCAATTGAATTTGCCACAGGTTAACTTCACTTGAAGTGTAGTAACATCTACAAGCAATATGAATGCTCCTGAGCTAAATTTCAACTGTCCCAGATATTTATATATATAGTTTATATAGTTTTTTATTTTTAATAAATTTTCAAAGATGTTAAAAACCTGTTTTTTGCTTTACAATTATGGTGTATAGAGTGTAGATTGATGTGGAAAAAAAGTAATTTAAAGCAGTTTAACATAAGGCAGCAACATAACAAAATGTGAAAAAATGAAGGGGTATGAATACTTTTGCAAGGCACTGTACCACTTATTATGCAACATTTCACCGCATAAATAATTAAGGCGATAAAAGATATTGATTTAAGACAAAACTGTTTTAAAATCGTACCCGTTTGTTAGTTATCTCATAATTCATTACAGCGTACAAAACAATCGTCACAAAACGGCAGCAGTTGCGTTTGTATGAAACGAGAGAGCGAGTCCGTGATACCAGGATGCCATAATTAAATAACTGTACACATAATATTGAATCGAATTTTAATATTTTATTAGCTAACCAAACGCAAAGCTTCCACAAAGAAAAACTGTTCCTAGCAAGCATTTAGCATCGACTTCAGTTACCCGGATGAGCCTGTGTTTTCAGCTTTTACCGGTTGTTATCGAGGGATAACATACCTCGGAATGCCACGACTGACCAATCAGAAACAAGTATTCCACAGAGCCGTGTAATAAACAGTTTTAATGCATACCTGCCAGCCAATCAGAATCGAGTATTCATGGTATAAATATATGAAGAGTTCAGATGCAAAAGCCTCTAAGTGCCGTCTTAAATTTTCTTATAAAATTTGCATTTTTATCAGGCTCTTATGTTTAGGTTCAGTAATTTCACTTTAAGGACAATGTACAGGTATTTTCTATGCCATTAAAGTGAAATAACTGAACATAAATATAGGAACCTGATAAAAATGCTCATTTTAGATGAAAATTTCAGATGGCACTTAGGCTTTTGCATCTGAAGTCTTCATATATCAAATGGGTTTGGAACAACATGAGGAAAAGTAAATAATGAATCAATTTTGGGTGAACTGTCCCTTTAAAGGCAGAGTAAGTGATTTCTGGTAGCCAATGTTGATATTTGAAATCACCAAAACAAACACGCCCCTACCCCAAAAGGGTCTTGCCCCTATTTTGATAGCTCGGCCCTACATATACGTACGCAACCCAGGCAACGATTAGTTCTGTGAAACAAAGCAAAACCAATGTTACACCGTGTCTACGGACGTCAACGGCGCGGCGCAACAAATCCCCGACAGAAAACTGCTGCCAGGTTCTATTTATGACGTGCTGACACAAATTTCAAATGGTTTTCAACGGTCGTTTGATCGCGTCCAGTGTAGGCAGACTTTAGCTGTTGTAGACACACGTTGTTACTCACCTATTGAGAAGAAACAAAGCAACCTCGGCGTCCGATCACAGGCCTCCGCTCCTTGAGTTCTCTCCAGCGCTGGAAAGCTGATCCGATATTTACACGGGTCCTACTTCTTGCCTTATCCCTGCCTTTAAGGGTCTTTTATAAGAGCTGTGCTAGAAGTGGTCTATAACATCATGTGAATGTTGAAATTGTATCAAATTTCAACCATATTGTAAAGAGTTTTTAAATATAATAGTTAGATTTTCAGCCTGTTGAACAAAGAGTGATCATGCCTAAGATGTTAGCTTAATCTTACTTAATCTTGTAAAGGTTTGAGATGTTTGTATTGTGATCAGGTTTTCCTCATGCTGTGTGGCCTGTATGTGCTGAAGCCCTTGCATGGGCCTCATCTGCAATGAAGTCCTGCTAATCTCTATTGTTATTTTGGTGGGTGTGTTCAAAGAGAGCTGTCAATATCAGTAGAATCTGGCTCTACCCCAAACCCACACACACACACCTACACACATTTACATAGCTACTTACAGACACACTATAGACTTCCATTGTTTAAATACAAAGGAAAATATAATTACTAATGATTAACCATAAAACATAAACTATTTTAAAGGTTACAAATATTTATTTAAAGTGGCCCTATTATGCTGTTTGAAAGGTTCATAATTTGATTTTGGGAGTCCCCAACAACAGGTTTACATGCATGCAAGGTCAAACAACACGTTCATTTTCTTATAATATGCATTTAAATTTACCTTATTCTCAACGACTCTCAAACGATTTGCTTGAAGATTCATCTTTCCAAACCCCTCCTTTGCGTGAGGCTACTCTGCTCTGATTGGTCCGATGACCCAGTCAGTTGTGATTGGTCTACAAGTCGGAAAGAATACGCCCATCACCAGTACTGGATTACGGCTTATCAATAACTGGAGAGAGTACACAATGTGTAGACAGAGAAGATGGCATCGATAATAATGATACTGCTCAGCTCTGTTCTAAAAAATTAAGAATCAGAGGGGAAAAGGCTGTTTTACACTTATGTTAGCGAACCGGACCCACAGCTTGGTAATAAAGACCCAAACAATAATGGCTTATACCACGGGGCCGTTGAATGCTTGAATCTGATTGGCTGACGAACGTTCTGAGGTGTGCAATTATTTTCAGGGAAACGCACGGCGAACGTAGTTCCAGGCAGCTCTCTTGACCGCATTACAGTTCCATATCACTTCGCATAGTTAACTGTAATAACGGAAATTAGCATACAGTACCTATACAGCACACAGGAATTACTGCAATCACACGTGCTCGCACACGCACACTACAGTCACGCAGTTTGCACAAAAAAGTGTTGTCAGCGCTGCCCTGACGATTTTATCAGTTAGCCTATATAGTGTAGCAACTTAAAGGCTACACATGACATTTCTCACTAGCGAGGTAATAACAGCGCTGTTTAGAGACGCTGCTGCAGAACACTGTTGAGGGACGCACAGAGGTAGCCTAATTCACACAAGCTCTCGCTCTCTGTCTTTCTCTGTGTGTCTCTGTCTCTCTCGCTCTCTTTCTAATAACTTTATTAATAACTGCATTAGAATGCTATCAACGGCTCAAGCCTCCATTACCAGCTTTAAAATTACGTTTTGGAACTAGCAAAAGAGGCGTTGGATGAGATGCGGAAGAAATACTCCTACTCACAATAGCGATTTAAGTACAAAAACCGGACGAATCCCTTTAAATATATCATCTGATCGATGTCTTGAGGTGTGGTAACCATAGTATAAGCGAAATAATTGACTCCGGGCCGTTGAATTATTAGAAAACATCACCACCTCGGGTGTGCATTATTTTTCTAATAATTCAACGGCCCGTCGTCAATTATTCCTTACATATACATTAGTCGAACACAGACATGGAGCACTGATAAATCACTGCAGTTTCTAAACCAATGTATTGCTCCATCCTTTATCATGACTCCAAGTGATAAAAACGACAGACATTCTATATTAATCGACACATTTCTAGACAATAGCGGGCCACAGCTGATTAGCAGAACCGTTTTACGAATCCCGCGTTGAACTCACAGAGATTGGGGAAGCAGTCGTCAGTGAAATGACGGGAACACAGCAAAAGTTTGAGATTATACTGCTGGGTTTTTGTAGTAAAGATGAATTTTACCACTGATTCTTCACAGCCTCATCCTTTGGAAGTGAAAATAAATTGAATTTACTTCCACAGCGTCTTCTCGACATTGTTATCCACACGAACGAGCTACAGCTTTTGAGGGGGGTTCAAGTTTCCCATGAACAGATCACAGTATCACTGTTTTAAATGTATTTTTGTTTAAATTATTTATTTATTTTTCAAAAACATTTAAAACTTTTACCCCAAATTTTGATCTTTTTTTTTTCTAAACAATAAACATCCGCAGGTTCTTGTCAGATTTAGAGAACTTCTGCAGACTACTTTTCCCATAAAGTATAGTTACGTAAACCCATACACACTTGCAGCTTTTCACACAGACACTATCAGACACACAGTTGTGACAAACAAGACCAACAAATCCAATCTTAAGCACAAACACACACTTATATGTATGTGCTTTATACACCCTACAGCTGGATTATCCATTCGGCCTGACCCTCAGGAACAAACAAACGAGCTGATGGCTTAACCCTCAGCCCATAAAAGAGTTTTGTTAGCCGTACACTCTTCGCTCTCTGTAGAGATTAGTCCTAAACCTTGTTTTCTTTTTGGGAACCAGGCTGATTTCATGTTGAGTTTGCAGAACTGGCTGCAGTCCATGTGCACGGCATATTTTATAAAAGAACGGTTAAAGCTCTGAATTACTGAGAGCTTTTTGAATTTGGACCAATGCCCAAATCAGATTCTTACTTCCTCTATATTATTATTTTTGTCCACCATAGTGTTACGTATCCGGTCCATGAACTTCCGTCTGCTAGCCATCAGAGGTCACCCTTTCCATTTTCATTGACTCTCGCACTACACACTGTTGCATATCACCCCGGACTACATATCCCATCATTCATTGCACTTCTTATCTATGCCTGTTTTCCTGGATTTATCCTTTTAGTCTTGCCCTTTTGATTCTGTTCACCGTTCGTTGACCTTCGCTAGCCCTAGGATTATTCTTGTGTCTTGCCCGCCATATACCTGTTTGCCATTGTTCGACCCTGCCTGTGTTTCTGACCTCTCTGCTTTAATAAAGCTTGCACATGGATCCGCATGTCTCACGTCTTGTCAGCCCCGTAACACATAGCAGTTCATGATTGACAGCAACAATAGCTCCTGAGGTTCATTATGCTGCTTGTCAATGCTCTACTTTGGTTGCATCTATGTAAGGTTATGGAATTGAACAAATCCCAAACACAAAAAAAGTATTACAGTTTTTTTGCAATTGCTAAGATCTATTTCTCAAAACCCTTTTTTAAAACTTAACAGACAGCTGTCCTAACCGACTTTCAGCTTGGCACAACAAGTAATTAAATGGAAAGACTAACACCTGTTCAGCTACATCTAATTGTTTTGATAATATTTCATTTTTTATGAAATTTTTTAATATTTCATTTTATCATGTGGTTTGTTGAAGTTGCTCTGATCAATGTTACGATTTTTACTCGGCGGATGATAAAAGTTGGACTCTTTTGATTTGGGGCAGTAAGCAACCATATAGCAGCACACCAAAAGCCACTCAGCAACATCATGACAACCACCCACAAAACCCTAGAAAAGCTATGAAAGGTTCTGTAAGCTCCACCAAGACAGAGGGTCTCCAGTACTGTGAGGTCATAGCTAAGGTGGGGCCCATAGAGAGGGAGAGGATCATTAAGGGAGTCTCTGTTTTTCCCTCCACTCATCAAGCGCCTATCGCTGCCAAGAACGAGTCTCAAGAATGGAGTTCTGATTTTGTCCGCACTGTAACCTCTGAAAAAGGCAACATCGTCTGAGCAGCAAACAGTTCTATTGCTGCTGATATCTTGTGATAACCAAACGTCTCTTTGTTCTCGGTTTCTCAATATTGCAATGTGTCTTTTTTTTTTTTTGCGGTCTTTGTTGTCACTCTGATTGTCTGGTGCTGGGTTTGTTTAGTGCTGTACTACAGTTATAGGAGCCATGAATTTTTTTTTTTTTCGGTCATGTAAATCTTGTATGTCACATGATGACTGAAATCATTTAAAGACACCTGTGGAGGGTGATATGTTGTATTCAATAAATAAATAAATAAATAATGACTTTAAATAAATAATCAAGCAGTTAAATACAATTAGAGACACATATTTGTTCAAATATTTGTTTGTTGTGTGTGTATATTATATATATATAATATACAATTTATTTTAAATCATACATTTATAGATTTTATCTGATATATTTTAATTCTATATTATATATTTCTAAATAAATTTACATAAACTACATATATACAGATATACTATACATACATACATTACCATTCAAATGCTTGGGGTCAAAACATGTTTTAATGTTTTTTATTATATGTTTTAATTATTGTTTATTTTTTTAGTATGCTCACCAAGGCTGTATTTATTTGATAAAAAATCAGTAAAAAACAGCAATATTGTGAAATATTATTACGCTTTAATATAACATTTTTCTATTATATTTTAAAATGTAATTTATTCCTATGATGCAAAGCTGAGGCATCATTACTCCAGTCTTCGGTGTCACGTGATCCTTCAGAAATCATCCTAATATGCTGATTTGCTGCTCTTATTTTCTTAATTTAAAGTTAAAAACAGTTGTGCTGCTTAATATTTTTGTGGAAACCAGGATACATTACTTTGTCTGGCTTCTTTGATGAATAGAAAGTTTATTTGAAATAGAAAACCTTTGTAACATAAATGTCTTTACTATTACTTCTCATCAGTTTAATGCACCCTTGTTGAAAAGTATTTTAAACGGAATTGTATAATATATAATATATGTAAAAAGTTATTTGTATATTTAACTTATAAAGTTTATGCAGTATATTTTATACACTTTATACAGAAGTATTTGCACAGCCCTTCATTGGTGTGTAGTTTGTCTGCATTACAATGTGTTTTGAGACTTGCCATCAGTCTGGCTGTGTGTGATACTGTATCAGTGAGGCAGCGGTGTGCACTCATCCCTGGAGCCAAAGTGTCCCCTTTCAACAAGGCACAGTCAGCCTGTTTTAGAGCTGGAACAATGGCACAGCCTGAACCTCTCCTCACAACGCATCAGATAAGAACAAGCTCCGAAAACAGACACAGAGTAAGTTGAGCATTCCTCTCGGCCCCACACAAGGAGCTCTTTGTGTGCCCTGTCATATTTGTGGCCTACATCAGACAGTGTTGCAGCGATGCCAGAGTGCAGGATGCATGCTGTTTGTTAGATTGCAGAAGGCAGTGATCTCCTGCCCCTAATTGGATCCTCTCAGGAAGGGGATTTGATTAAAGCCCACATATTCAGTCATTAATAGGAGTTTTCCCCCTGGGCAGGGTGGACCACCCACCGGGGATGCACTAGAACGGTGTTCTGGCAAGCTGCCTTGCCGCAATCCGCACATAGGCTGCTAGCAAAATTTTATACACGTTCATAAAAGACGGTGGTTGGAGAAGTATATGCATGAGGTGAACATTATCTTGGTCATTATTTACTGTTAACTTATTAAGACAGCTTGAGTGAAGCTGAACTTTTTCCCTGTGGAATCTTGGGAGAGGTTGTTATAGAAAAAAATTGTTCACACTGTCCCAACTAAAAGACTGGAATGACTTTTGCCCCGTTTTTTTTTTTTGCAACAATTTACAGTCTGGACAAGTTGATGCTAGTTGCTGAAGATCGGAGCCAGTCTGCAGATTTGAGCTGACAGATTTGACAGACAATAATGTAGGGTATAATGGTCACAGACTCAATTTTTTTAGCCTCAGACTGTGAATTAATCCAGTCGGAAGACATTAAACGTTTGCTATTTTCAGATGATTTTAGAATATACTTTATTCACTTGTATTCCATTTCCCAGCAACAAGACGCAAGTTTCTGTGTGGGTTTGTTGTGTTCGTAACAACTTTAAAGTCTGGCATTGTGTGAGCTTCAGTCATTTCATGTGTGATGCCAAGTTTTTCTCTCTAACCATTTACATTTAAGCATTTACAGTATGTATTTATGTCAAGTGTATGAGTCCTAGTTTTTTTTAAATCAGTTCAGATTTGATGTATGGTATGGTATGACTTGGTATTCCAGTCTTAAAACCAACATTTCAAACAAGTTGATATTAGATTTAAAACTGGAAAACCATCATTTTCATTTCTGTTTGAAAGAGGGTTAGGACAGTGACAGTTCATGACCTGGTCCTTGCTGTTTTGGTACATGATGTTATGGTCATTGTAACATTTGTTTCAGACTATCTTGAGTTACTCAGCATGAAGCAACATCTCTGTTTTCCCGATGGAGACTTGCTTTCAACAGAGTTGGTAATACTTACTTGTATCAGTCGACAGAAGGGAGTAGCATAGACGCACATCATAACTATGACTACACAGCATTCCTATGTCATTGATTGTTACTTGTTAGCAAAATTATTGCATCCACCCTGTAGTGCCTGTTTTCTGTCAGAATGATGAAAGCATAGAAAGACCAGACCAGAAAATATAGATGATTTGATTTGAAATGCCTTTTTAAATAGTGATGTAAATGCATCATTGTCATTGTGCCATCTAAATATCCAAAACTATTTGTTGGTATAATGAGAAGACCTTAAACAAGGTCGACCATTTTACAATTTATTATGATTTATCATAGTGTTAATGGTCATTATATCTGCAAGGTGCTAATTAGAAAGAGAATTTAATGCCTGTATTTCTAAAAAATGTTCATCTTTCAATAATAAAAAATCATGATAACGGAGTTGTCCTGGATTTGTATTTTTGTCTGAAAAACAAGGCTTCATAGCCTTTATTTAGAGTAACCACTCTTATTTAGTTGGATGTGGACGAAAGTAAAGCTGTGAGGAACGTCAGTACAGTTGCTTTAGTCATTCAGTTTCAGTAATTCCAAAAATGAAACATTGATTATACAAGTTATTTTCCACTGGAAATTCCTTGAAAACGTATCAAAGTTTTGTGTGCTGAATGATCGACATCTAACACAGTAACTGAAGTGTGGAACAGACTGTACTTCCATGCCTCACAGCTTTATTTTTGTTTGAGTCACATTAAATATGCTGTCTGCTCTGACTAGATGAAACCGTTCAGGGTGGAACATAAAAGTTCTGTTGTTGTCATCAACAGAATTCTTCCTACAGTGAATGGTGGGCGGCAAACCTTCAAAGACATTTTGAAGTCTTCGCAAATAGTTTTTCTCCATTGTGCTGTAAGAATCCCGAAACAGGCTATTTTTTGTTTATCTCTGTATTGTGAACATAATCCGAATGTGGACATCATTATTGTTTATGGCTGAAAGATTATTGTTGAAAGATTCCTCGCCAAGTGATGCAGAATGTTTTGGCAGCGTATGCGGCAGCACTTACTGCTGGAACGCAGCCAGAGTTTGCACAAATAACTGCATGATTACATCTAATGAATACAGTCTCATAGCAGCCATGATCCAGAGTCATGTGTGACCCCTGCTTATTCAATATTATCCACTTCTTGTGCAAGTCCATGCTGTGTTTCAAAGTTGTTTAGTAGAAACCTCCAGTTTGCTGGGAAAGTGCTGTCATATTTATGTACACTATACTCATCTTGCAGCATCTTTACGCTCATAATCTTCCTTAATGGCTCTCCTTTAAAATGGCTGCATGTTTAGGACAATTAAAAAGAAGCAGACGGGGATGTGCAATGAGCCAAAGCAGCATTTTTTGCTTTTGCTTTTTCTTTGTGCTGTTGGAAGACAGCAAGTTTTACTTTGCCAAAGCAGAACTGATTAATGAGCAATACTGTAAGTCAGTGAAGTCATCTGCTTATGTGCATTTGTGTGCGTATGAGACAGTTAGAATCCCGAAACAGGCTATTTTTTGTCTATCTCTGTATTGTGAACATAATCCGAATGTGGACATCATTATTGTTTATGGCAAGCAGGGGGAAAACTAAATCATATTGTTGAAAGATTCCTCGCCAAGTGATGCAGAATGTTTTGGCAGCGTATGCGGCAGCACTTACTGCTGGAACGCAGCCAGAGTTTGCACAAATAACTGCATGATTACATGTAATGAATACAGTCTCATAGCAGCCATGATCCAGAGTCATGTGTGACCCCTGCTTATTCAATATTATCCACTTCTTGTGCAAGTCCATGCTGTGTTTCAAAGTTGTTTAGTAGAAACCTCCAGTTTGCTGGGAAAGTGCTGTCATATTTATGTACACTATACTCATCTTGCAGCATCTTTACGCTCATAATCTTCCTTAATGGCTCTCCTTTAAAATGGCTGCATGTTTAGGACAATTAAAAAGAAGCAGACGGGGATGTGCAATGAGCCAAAGCAGCATTTTTTGCTTTTGCTTTTTCTTTGTGCTGTTGGAAGACAGCAAGTTTTACTTTGCCAAAGCAGAACTGATTAATGAGCAATACTGTAAGTCAGTGAAGTCATCTGCTTATGTGCATTTGTGTGCGTATGAGACAGTTTGTGGTTGTAATCTGCTGTAAAGTATGTCAGAGATGGCATAGCACCTCTGCTTCAGGGAAAGCAAATAAACCGTGGAGGCAGACCTTGGCACTTTTTTGCTTCCCTGGAAAGCTTTTAGCCTGCGGCCTGCTTTTTCATGGAGTGATTCCAGACAAGCAGAGAATCTAATGTGTTTTTCTGTAACATTTCCCATTAGGTGAATCATCCCTGCTGGGACTTCCTCATCTAAAAGACCCCCATTGAGAAATAAAAATAGTTAATTCTACACTTTATTTTACACATTTAATTGTTTGATTAAAAAGAAAACACTACTGCTCCTGTCATTAATGCAAAACAGGGAATAAAATTAAATGATGATTTGTACTAAAACCTTATTTTTTTTAAATAGAAAAATGAAATGATAATAAAACATTATTTCTCACATTTAATTGTTAACTAAAAAGTTTTGTTTGCCTTATTATACTGCCATCAAATTTACAGTGGGGTCCAAAAGTATGAGATCACTTTGAAAATCATGTCAGTTGCCATCACTAAGACAAAAGAGGGACACAATGAATATTAAGAAATAGAATAAATCAAAATATTAAATTAAATTAAATATTTAAATAAAATTTTAATTCACACTGAATACATTTTGTTAAAAATGAGAAAAAAAACGTGACTTTTTCTATTTCACTAGTGCTTTCAGACTTTTGGACCGCACTGTATACTCTAATACATTGTTTGTTCCTCCAGCTGCATTGAATAGTGTGTCTGGATCATTAATTGCTGTTTACAATGTGTGCAGTAATGAAAGAGAGGAGTGGAACCAGGAGGAGCAGGGCACGAAAAACAGGAGAGGAACAAAAGGGAGAAATGAAAGAGACCATTTGGGGGTTGTATCCAGACGGTGATGTGCTTTCTGACAGCTATAGAAGAGCAAAGGGACAGTGCAAAGGGACAGGGCTGGTGTTATACATTAACAGTCATCTGGATCCAGTTGCTCTCCCGGCTGGACTTAATCTTCCGCAAGCGGTGCACCAAACAAACATCTCCCCTTTGATTAGAACCAAACTTGCACACATACAAGCTAATTTCATGTGTGCTTGTCAGAATCACAGGTTTAACAGAGGTTACATCAGGAGTGGCCTCAGTCGGAGTTGATGGATGCCTCTCTGAGACTTTCATCCATTAATTAAACTTCTGGCTATGTGAGACTAAAGTTTAACCTCAGCTCTGTGGTTGCTGGATGCTGATAGGACGTGAGTAGAGAGCTATTAGTGTAACCTTGAGCGTGTCTGAACATGATGGATGGAGTGACAATGTAATCTTGCCCAGTCAACTCTACCTGATCTGAATTTGCTATTAATGGAAGATTGCTCGGAGTCATTGTATTAATTTCACAGAGAGCTGCCTTTCATGACAAAGCTCCTATTTTTGATAGATGGTGGTGTGTAAACAGGTCTATTAAAGAAAATTGTTTGCTAAAGCTCCTGTTTGTCAGCAAGAGCACATTAGGGGAGCGAAACAAGATCATTTTAAGCAAGCAATGGCAGCAAATGAGAGCTTGAGTTGAATGAGTCATAATTTCCCTCCAGTTTTACAGAGTGTTATCATCTAACCAAATGCTGTGCCAGAGAGGGGACAGAGCGTTGCTATGTAGTTGCTAGAGTGTTCTGAGTGGTTGCCAGGGAGTTGTTATGTGGTTGCTAAGGCATACTCACAGAGTGCAACAGTCAGGTTCCAGAAGTAAAACTGACATTCATTTTTTTCCATAGGGAAATTGATTTTTAACAATAACTGATTAACCTTTAAAGGGGTCATGACAAGTTATTATTATTATTATTTTATGCAGCTGCTTCTAGTACTGCTTCATCTTTCAATAAAAGTTTATTTGCGAGCTCTCTATTACACTGCGCCTCATTTACAAAACAATCTGCAGTCAAATACTCCAAAAAAACATACATTCCTCTGACGCCATCTGGGATGCCATTAAAATAAACCATCCATGTGTTCCTGACGCTGAGATCCTTCTGAAGTCTGTACAGAGACACGAATGAGCTGTTTAAACCGGATGTGTCATAAGCGAACGTTCTTTCACTCTTCCATTTGTCAGCAGACTCGAGCGCATTGAGAACTCCAAAAACCGAATGTGCTTCTGTATAATGTATCCAGTGCAGACAGCATCAGTGATTACAGTTTCTTGCGACGTGACGCTCGCATTCGGCGTAAACAAGCCGTTAAGCGACTGAATGCCAGTGGGCGGGGCCTATGGTGAGACGATGTATAACTATTTGTCGATGTCTTGCTCTGGAGGCAGTGTATATGCAACTGTTTGTGCGCTTGTGATGTCACATGCCACCCCATTTCTAAACTAGCTGTTTTTGGAGCTTGATTAAATAAATGCTTTGTTTATAATGAGGAGGACTTTTTAAGCTATGAAATTTGCAGGATGTTTTAATTGTACAAAACCTCTTATATATCAAAAGATCAAGCCAAATTTTATTTCTCATGTCCTGACCCCTTTAAAGACCTACTGTGAGCAGAGGTATATGGTTTTGTTGGAGCCATCACTTTGTATTATTTCAACTTACGTTTTAAATAATCGTATTTAACAGCAGAAGTCCTGGTGAAAACTACATTACTTATGATACTGTGCAGAAAATTCCACCAATCAGAGAGTCACAGCGAGCAAATCGCACGAAATGAGTTCTGAGCTCCTCCCACTTAAACTTAAAATATATTATTTCTAAATATACAGACAGTCAACAACTTCAAATGGGTAGTTTTATATTTCGTCATAGTTTTTAATTTGATTATGTCATTTGCAGTGGTTCATGGGATTAGTTCTTTCTCCCACAAAAGCCGTTAAGTACACAGTCTTGCACCTTTGCCTTTATGTTCGATTTTAATTTTAATTTTGCTGATTCACTTCGTAGCTGGTTGGGTTGTTTCATGGTTTATAACGCTGTCTTTTTTAAATTCCTATTGGAAAAATGAATGGAAAAGAATACTTCTGGAACCAGCGCCGCTGAAAAAGTGGGAGGGCGCTAATGCACTCTGTGGTTTTTAGCGAGTTGCTAGATGGTTGCTAGGGTGTTCTGGGTGGTTGCTTACTGGCCCGAGTCAAAGGAGCCCACCCTCAAGCCTCTTGATATCCAGGTCCCTCATTCAGTACAAGTCCATGACGTTTTAAGTCGCTTAAAAATAATAATAATAATAATAATAGCACACCTCTCCTCAACGAGCTGCTGTATTTGAGGTATCATCTGTGATGTGGGATGAACTATATGCTTAAATTTAATACTTAGGATTAGTATTAATCTTTAATTACTTTTGGATAATCCAGTAGTTAAAGCGATGCTTGCATGAACAAACACCACTACAAATGAATGTAATCCATTACATACTTGAGAAGGAACAATAAAGGCATAAGAGTTAAAGAGAAAAACACATGCTCCCAGTGAGGTTCACAGAATCTAAGCTGGGGAGGAGGAACAACTGAGACAATGCCACATGTTGTTGAAATGTTATGTTTCTATGCATTTTGAAAAAACGTTAAGATAACATTTTAACAGCTGCTCAGCACCCATCAAAATGCTCCACTTGCTCACCTCCTGTAGTGGGGTGCATAGGCTAGATTGCCTCCCTCAGGCTGTTGGGGCCAGTGGCAGCAGGGCGGTTAAGGGGCCTTTGTGAGTGGTGGGGAGGGCAAATGCCACGAACTGGACTCTTTCTGTGCGGTTGGAGACACAGGGCCTGAGAGAGTTGCTGACGTCCTGACCAGCCCTTGTATACAAGAACACTGTACCCACAAGCCCTCATGACCAGCAACCCTTGAGGAATTTGTGTTTCTCATACTCGGATGTCCCAAGTGGGAAGTCTCCCTACAAACATTCCCACAGTTACTCAGCAACTGGCTGACCAGGAGCTATAGAGGTCAGAGGGAAAGAAGAAAGATGGTTTATCTGAGCCTGCGCCTCACACCAGGGGACAATTTATGGCACTTTTAATGAAGTCGTATAGGGAAGTACAGTAGTTTCACTGGGTTCAGACCTGATATTTTGAGTGCCCTTGACAACTATCCTAATAAACACACCTATTTCAGCACTTTGATTTACGGGAACTCTCAAGCAAATTCTGCCGACTGGTCTGGCTACTGTGGTCCACTCACTGTACTGTGTACTGTGTAGTGTGCTTCACTGGAGATTTAAAATCACTGTGAATGTGTGTTTTAGCGCTGTGATGTTTTCCTGCCTTTGACCCGAGACAATGGGATAGACTCCAGCATCGTGCGATCATACATAGTTTGGTTTGGAGAATGAACAGATGGATGGATGAATATGATATCACTCACATACACCTGCCTTTTTTCCAGTGGACATGACAGACCAGTG
The DNA here is from genome assembly GCF_001515625.1 of Sinocyclocheilus rhinocerous. Taxonomy (NCBI): domain Eukaryota; kingdom Metazoa; phylum Chordata; class Actinopteri; order Cypriniformes; family Cyprinidae; genus Sinocyclocheilus; species Sinocyclocheilus rhinocerous. The sequence goes on from NW_015638602.1 coordinate 24,507, forward strand.
TTACATCTTCACATGCAGTTCTCCTAAAAGTTTTAAGCTTTTAATCAAGATGTCACTTAGTTGTGAAGATGTCAAGTTTTAAAAAAATTTTCCCAACAACATATCAAACATTAAAGTTCAGATTAAGTAAAAAGAGAGGGATAAAAAAGATCAAGGCCATTGTGCAGCATATCAGCACCATTTGAAACACACGTCCACATTTAGTTATTTCACTGCTCCCTCCCAGGGCTTCACTTAGCAATATAGGTATTCAGCTGTTACGTTCAATAGCACAAGGTCAAGTCTGATAATCGGTGTGAATGATTGAACATAGCAGGTGCGATCCATGAACTAGCACCACTGTACCATTGAGCAACACAATAAGCCTCAGTTTGCTCAGGAGAGACTATCTCTGTAATGAGTAAACTGTAAGACTTGGTTTATTTGTCTGTGATGATAAAGGTCCACTGTACTTGTTATCAGGAAGCATTGAAGGAGGCTTTGAAACTCTAATGGTGTAAGTGTCAGTTTCTACAGCTTGATTTTATTCATTTAAATGTGCCAAGTTGTGCATTGCACACTGAGAAGTGAAGGAGATCCAGTGACCTTCAAATGAACCAGGAGACTGCATCCATGGCAACCGGGATCATTCTTTTTCTTGCTCTGCTGGTGGTCATGGCTACCATGGTCTTTGTTACTTCACTGGTCATGAAAGACATCAAAGGGAAGGAGCTGTGGACACTTTGGCTCGACGACTGACCACTTTGGGGAGTCATGATAGGAAATGAAGTATAGATTACTGCAGTGCGGTGTCACTGGATTCATGGGGCACTTCTGTATTAGTTAAGCCTCTGATGGTATTAGTGCATGGCAGGAGAAAGAACAGATGGAGGGGGGCACACATAAGCAAACACAAGTGCGGTGGTCCTTCACATTCAATTAAACCTTGTGCTGAGTAAGCCCGTGCTTCTTTTTGCTTACCCTTGTCCTTACTTTAGATCGAAAACATATGGAAGAGGAACTAACTGCATATACAGGTCTTTAAATTAGGAGAGACAAGATCAAAAATATATACTGAAATCTCTTTTATAGCTCATTCTTCTTGATGTAGGTCTATGGTTCGAGTTATATTACATTAGCTATTGTTCAAAGAAAATTGTTACATACAATTTGAAGGAATTTCGTATTTGAAATCTGGATTTAGATTTGTTATGAGAAATTTTAGATTCAGTGTTATGTAATGTCACTTATGACGTATAATGGTTTTCTATACAAGAGTTTTTATTCTAATCAGCATGTTTGGGTTTAAATGGCAGTTCACCTAAAAATAATATTCTGTCATCACCCTCATGTTGTTCCAAACCTGTATGGCTTTCTTTCTTGGTGAAACACAAAAAATAGAAGTTTTGAAGAATTGTACTAGTTGATCTTTTTCATGTAATGAATGAGGACAGAGCCTTTCAAGCTTCAAAAAAAAAAATCATACCCTTATGATTTGTGTACTCTATGATTCAGACTTGTCTCAAAAGAACACTTTGCTCTCTAATGAACAGAGTTGAATTAATTGAGACGTGTCTTGAGTTCAAGACCAAATTTTCAGGGTTAGCACACAAGTTGAATGGACTACTTTATGCTGCTTTTGCGTCATTTGATTTTTGAAGTCTGAATACCACATTCATTATTATTGCACATAAATCTTTTGTGTTCCACAGAAGAAAGAAAGATCAAAATAGCTTGGAGCAACATAAGAGTAAATAAATGATGACAGAATCTTCATTTTTGGGTGTACTAACCCTTCAATACGAAGTTAATAGGAAAGTTCTGGTCCACTTGCTGTCATTTGAGTCAGAGTGTGTGAGGTTTGCTCATTGGAGCATTGATGTGTGTGTAAGGAGACTGCAGAAGAAGGAGGCAGAATGTCTCAGTATGCAGAGCTGTAGGCATAAACAGAGGGTTGATGTGGCCCAGCCTCACCACAATAATGGGTACTCTGCAGTTCCCCCTCTGCTCCACCCAGCAGAACAAACATCCACCGCATTAGAGAGCTCCCAAAATGAACATCTCAGGCTTCAGAAAATGCTCCCAGAGTGGGTTAACGTCACTCCCCGACTGTCCCCCTCTTTTGTTGGGAAGGCTTTTCTGCTTTTATCCACACACAAAATTGCAAGCGAAGCCCAAATTTGGCTGAGGGCATGAAAAACAAATGAGTCCGCCAATCTGATGTTATTCGATTGCACTGAAGGAAGTGAGCCAACCTTAGCTAATTAATTGCACAGGCTAAAAGCCCCTGAGACTATGAAACGTATGGACTTTTTGGCTCCTCTCTACAATGCTGGCTTAATGCCATTCTGTTTCAGAAAACAATATCAACAGCAGAAACACAAGGACAAGGGAAAGAAATCAGATTAGGCTCGTGTGATTCCCTGCCAGTGTATTTATGGACTCAATGGTTCCAGAAATGTTGTCTCCTAGCATTATGATCGCTAATAGTTCTTCATATATGTAAACCCCTTCCGGTGAGGCAACATATAGAAATGCCCTGAGCTCAGTGCATAGAATGTATCGTTTATATTGTATATACAGTGGGTACGGAAAGTATTCAGACCCCCTTAAATTTTTCACTCTTTGTTATATTGCAGCCATTTGCTAAAATCATTTAAGTTAATTTTTTTTCCTCATTAATGTACACACAGCACCCCATATTGACAGAAAAACACAGAATTGTTGACATCTTTGCAGATTTATTAAAAAAGAAAAACTGAAAAATGCTCAGTATTTAGTAGAAGCACCCATTTGATCTAATACAGCCATGAGTCTTTGGGAAAGATGCAACAAGTTTTTCACACATGGATTTGGGGATCCTCTGCCATTCCTCCTTGCAGATCCTCTCCAGTTCTATCAGGTTGGATGGTAAACGTTGGTGGACAGCCATTTTTAGGTCTCTCCAGAGATGCTCAATTGGGTTTAAGTCAGGGCTCTGGCTGGGCCATTCAAGAACAGTCACAGAGTTGTTGAGAAGCCACTCCTTCGTTATTTTAGCTGTGTGCTTAGGGTCATTGTCTTCTTGGAAGGTAAACCTTCGGCCCAGTCCGAGGTCCTGAGCACTCTGGAGAAGGTTTTCGCCCAGGATATCCCTGTACTTGGCCGCATTCATCTTTCCCTCGATTGCAACCAGTCGTCCTGTCCCTGCAGCTGAAAAACACCCCCACAGCATGATGCTGCCACCACCATGCTTCACTGTTGGGACTGTATTGGACAGGTGCCTGGTTTTCTCCACACATACCACTTAGAATTAAGGCCAAAAAGTTCTATCTTGGTCTCATCAGACCAGAGAATCTTATTTCTCACCATCTTGGAGTCCTTCAGGTGTTTTTTTAGCAAACTCCATGCGGGCTTTCATGTGTCTTGAACTGAGGAGAGGCTTCCGTCGGGCCACTCTGCCATAAAGCCCCGACTGGTGGAGGGCTGCAGTGATGGTTGACTTTCTACAACTTTCTCCCATCTCCCGACTGCATCTCTGGAGCTCAGCCACAGTGATCTTTGGGTTCTTCTTTACCTCTCTCACCAAGGCTCTTCTCCCCCGATAGCTCAGTTTGGCCAGACGGCCAGCTCTAGGAAGGGTTCTGGCCGTCCCAAACGTCTTCCATTTAAGGATTATGGAGGCCACTGTGCTCTTAGGAACCTTAAGTGCAGCAGAAATTTTTTTGTAACCTTGGCCAGATCTGTGCCTTGCCACAATTCTGTCTCTGAGCTCTTCAGGCAGTTCCTTTGACCTCATGATTCTCATTTGCTCTGACATGCACTGTGAGCTGTAAGGTCTTATATAGACAGGTGTGTGGCTTTCCTAATCAAGTCCAATCAGTATAATCAAACACAGCTGGACTCAAACGAAGGTGTAGAACCATCTCAAGGATGATCAGAACAAATGGACAGCACCTGAGTTAAATATATGAGTGTCACAGCAAAGGGTCTGAATACTTAGGACCATGTGATATTTCAGTTTTTCATTTTTAATAAATCTGCAAAAATGTCAACAATTCTGTGTTTTTCTGTCAATATGGGGTGCTGTGTGTACATTAATGAGGAAAAAAAATTAACTTAAATGATTTTAACAAATGGCTGCAATATAACAAAGAGTGAAAAATGTAAGGGGGTCTGAATACTTTCCGTACCCACTGTACAGTGGCATTCAAAAGTTGAAAATCAATTGAATTTAAACCTGGAAATAAACTAAAGTATTAGTATTTTGAACATTTAACAAATACATTTTGATACAAATGAATTCAAATGAATAGGAGATATTTGGACTATAATATTTAGACTCTGGACTACTAATCAAATGTGTGACACTGAGTATGCAAACTCCTTTGTACTAAAGGTCAGGTGTCTTGCTATCTTTGAAGTACGAATAATATGGATCAGGTTTTGTTCATGACAGCTCAAGTACTGCTGTCACTAAAACAAAAGGGAGACAAAATAAATACTAAGATCTTCTGAAGATGATCAATTAGGTTTTTGCTAATAATAATATTTGTAATGTGCAATCAATCAATCAATCAATCAATAAGCATTTGGAATAAGAAGCAATCAGAAGTTTGGAGTCTGTAAGATTTTTTTCCCCCATGTTTTTGAAAAAGTTCCTTATGCTTCTGAAGGCTGCTGTAATTTTAACATTTTCTGTATTAATATATTTTAAAATGGAATTTATTCCTGTGCGGGCAAAGCTGAATTTTCAGCAGCCATTACTCCAGTCTTCAGTTTCACATAAGCCTTTTCTTATTATTATTAATGTTAAAAACAGTTGTGCTGCTTAATATTTTTGTGGAAACCATGATAATTCTGTTGACATTTTTGCAGATTTATTAAAAAAGAAAAACTGAAATATCATATGGTCCTAAGTATTCAGACCCTTTGCTCAGTATTTAGTAGAAGCACCCTTTTGATCTAATACAGCCATGAGTCTTTTTGGGAAAGATGCAACAAGTTTTTCACACCTGGATTTGGGGATCCTCTGCCATTCCTCCTTGCAGATCCTCTCCAGTTCTGTCAGGTTGGATGGTAAACGTTGGTGGACAGCCATTTTTAGGTCTCTCCAGAGATGCTCAATTGGGTTTAAGTCAGGGCTCTGGCTGGGCCATTCAAGAACAGTCACAGAGTTGTTGTGAAGCCATTCCTTCGTTATTTTAGCTGTGTGCTTAGGGTCATTGTCTTGTTGGAAGGTAAACCTTCGGCCCAGTCTGAGGTCTTGAGCACTCTGGAGAAGGTTTTCGTCCAGGATATCCCTGTACTTGGCTGCATTCATCTTTCCCTCGATTGCAACCAGTCGTCCTGTCCCTGCAGCTGAAAAACACCCCCACAGCATGATGCTGCCACCACCATGCTTCACTGTTGGGACTGTATTGGACAGGTGATGAGCAGTGCCTGGTTTTCTCCACACATACCGCTTAGAATTAAGGCCAAAAAGTTCTATCTTGGTCTCATCAGACCAGAGAATCTTATTTCTCACCATCTTGGAGTCCTTCGGGTGTTTTTTAGCAAACTCCATGCGGGTTTTCATGTGTCTTGCACTGAGGAGAGGCTTCCGTCGGGCCACTCTGCCATAAAGCCCTGACTGGTGGAGGGCTGCAGTGATGGTTGACTTTCTACAACTTTCTCCCATCTCCCGACTGCATCTCTGGAGCTCAGCCACAGTGATCTTTGGGTTCTTCTTTACCTCTCTCACCAAGGCTCTTCTCCCCCGATAGCTCAGTTTGGCCGGATGGCCAGCTCTAGGAAGGGTTCTGGTCGTCCCAAACGTCTTCCATTTAAGGGTTATGGAGGCCACTGTGCTCTTAGGAACCTTAAGTGCAGCAGAAATTTTTTTGTAACCTTGGCCAGATCTGTGTCTTGCCACAATTCTGTCTCTGAGCTCTTCAGGCAGTTCCTTTGACCTCATGATTCTCATTTGCTCTGACATGCACTGTGAGCTGTAAGGTCTTATATAGACAGGTGTGTGGCTTTCCTAATCAAGTGCAATCAGTATAATCAAACACAGCTGGATTCAAATGAAGGTGTAGAACCATCTCGAGGATGATCAGAAGAAATGGACAGCACGTGAGTTAAATATATGAGTGTCACAGCAGAGGGTCTGAATACTTAGGACCATGTGATATTTCCGTTTTTCTTTTTTAATAAATCTGCAAAGATGTCAACAATTCTGTGTTTTTCTGTCAATATGGGGTGCTGTGTGTACATTAATGAGGAAAAAAAATTAACTTAAATGATTTTAGCAAATGGCTGCAATATAACAAAGAGTGAAAAATTTAAGGGGGTCTGAATACTTTCCGTACCCACTGTATATATATATCTTGTTCCCACTTCCCAACCCTGAAGCTCTGCACTGGTGTCAGCTGCTCTTTGTAATTCTTATCATGCGTTCTGTAGAATACTGTTTATGACTAGATGTTACTGTGACACACAGTGTTTATGTTCCACACATTAGTCCTGGGGTATTCAGTCTCTAAAGTTCCTTCCCAAGAAAGGTCCCAACATAAACTGTTTCACACAGGGGTATTTCTAGACTTTCATCAGATGGCAGAGGCCTCACATCAAAAAAGTGGCCCCATATTTTGATACTATTTTGGATATATGGGTATAACAAGCTGTACGTGCAATAAAGAGCTGATTTGTCATTGACAAAGTACATTTGCCAGTTTAGTTTGTTAGAATGGATTGTAGGTAAATATCCACCTCATCCAGTGCTACTTTTTCTTTTTTTTTGTAAAGGATCATTCATTTGCTGTGTGGAGTTTACATGTTCTCTGCATGTTGGCATGGGTTTACTCCAGTTCCCCCACGATTCAAAGACAAGCAGGACAAGAGGAGACAATGTGAACGTGTGTGTTATTGCCCATCCATACAGGGTGTTTCCCTGCCTATGGCCTGAGACACTGTAGCATCCCTGTGACCCTACACAAGCAAGTGGTATGGAAAATGGGTGGTTGGAGGACAGATGAAGATGATCTATAGTACTTCTGTTTATCCAATTAATCAGCGTCATGTTGTTGCTGATTCTGTTTCCTGCAGTTATGATTGCTGTGTAAATAATGCACCTTTACATGGTATAAATGGTATTTCTTGGTATGGACAAAAAAAAGCTATATTTTTGTTAATTTATGCTAAAATATCTTGGGTGTGGATCTGGGAAACCCTGTGATGCTTAACGATTTGGCCTCCTAACATGGTCTAATTAGAATGACAGCCTATCCTCCTTCTTAACTTTGCACACTCACTGTACTTTCCTTCTCTTCAGTGGAGATAACAAGATTGACTCTGCACTTTCAGAAGTCCTCTGAGGCGAGAGGGACAGGGACAGTGGAAGGGGTTGAGCTAAGCCCCCATTGCCGGTTCAGCTGCATTCCTCAGGGGCGAGCTGTCCAATATAATTTCTGCTCCCTTTGACAGGAGCTCTGGCAGCCACAAAGGAGTCGCTGTGGCAGTCTATCCTCACCCCAGCTCTCCCAACCTTCCTTTCTGAAATGCTTAATTACCCCGACGCCACTTCCAATCTGCAGCCCACCTGTGGCCTTCTGCCAAAGGGCATTTCAACAGGTGCCTCTGTTCAGCTTTTATCTGTGGGAATCTAATTATGTGCTCTCAAACAAAGCAAAAGATTTGACACAACTGTTTTGTAGAAGAGTTTGCCGGGAACATTTTTTTCGGTTATTGGTTTGACTTTGATGGGATATTCCAATTCTTTCAATACTGTAGATTCGATGAGCTGTGCAAAAGGTTTTGTTTTAAGAGTGGATCAGTTTTCTGTGCCTTTGATGGCATTTGCTTTGACTTGCTGGAAGTCTGGAAGTTCCCTGTGAGAGGATTTTGGCTTTCAGACAACATGTTTTAACATGAGAGTAGTAACGCGAACCCTGTGATTAATGACAGCCCAGCATGCATAAAGCTCAAATGGAAACATATCCCCTCTGATATTATTACTAATCCTGAAGTGCGGGCTGCTCAGGTGAAGCAGAGGAACATGCAGGTGTAACTCTGCGGCGGGGCCGTGGGGCGTTGGCCTGCTATTGATGAAACTCTTCACTGCTACATTTCTGTGGGAGGATTAAGGCTGTGTGAGAACAGATAAGGGACGTGAGATCAGAGCGCTGTTAAATGTACCTGACAGAGCCAGATCCAAACTGAGACCCACCCCTGAACACAGCCCTCTGTCAGCATTTCTCTCTTTCTTTCTCTCAGGCACTCTCCACACACCCAGAGAGAGAGAGAGAATGACTTCGGCAGGTTTAGGGCCTTGTCTTGCTTTTAAAAACAAGACAAACTCTTGTTTATAAAGGTGAAGTGTTTAATTTCTGAGCTACATAACAAAATGGAATTGCAAAAACAAAGACTGTTTTCGAACAGGTTTCCTAAACTCCCCGTTTGTCATTAGTTGGTCAAACAGAAAGCCCCGCCCCAAACTCACACTATTGGTTGAGCCAGTGTTCCTATGTAGGCTTAAGAGCGACAACTGAATTTGGAATAGCATGATGGCTGATTCCAAATATGCATACTTCCTTTATATATAGTAATCACAAAACAGTATGTGAACAGAGTATGTCAGAATTCACAGTGTTCATAAAACAGTAGGCAAAAAGTACACAGATGACCTAGTACTTCTGGCGAAATACTGAAGTGCGCATCTGATGGATACTTAAGGCCAAGGAGAGGATTTGTGAATGGCAGGAAAGTGATGAAACTGATGCTGGTTGGTCATATGTCAATGGCAAAATGACGACTGTAGTATGTCCAGATCACATTTATAATAAACACATTAATACTAGGACATACTTTTTAATTGTCAAAGAGTATGTACTTATTCAAAAGGAGTATTAGATTTTGGATTAAGCCAAAGTTTGTTAGCAGCATAGAATTAGGAGTGAAATGCTAAGAGTAATATGTTAGTATGCTTTTGTTTGCATGGTTGATTTTTTTTCTGTGAAATCAACCTATATTTATAGATGTCTTTCCATATTAAATTAGAATAAGAGTAAAATACAATATATTTTAAAAAAATTATAAATAAGTTACCACAGAAAAATTATAAATAAGTTATCACTTCTAACTCTTACTCTAGTTTGTAATTAAGAATTGAAAACAGTCATGCATTAGCAAACAAGTGTTCTGGAGGGTTTAAAAAAAAACTTTTTTTCTGTTAAAGCACTTACATTGATTCCTAAAAAATTATATTTGAGCTGCTAAGTTGGCTAAAGCATCCTTTTAGAGGGGACTACTTTTCTAAGTGGATGGACTTCTCATAATATTAATGGAGTTTGCTTCACAGGCAATGCTTTGTGGATTCACTCAGTCTTTTATGCTAATACATTCTAAATCAAATCTTTAAGTGTTATGATTTTGAAACAGTGTGAAAAATGTTTGCCTAACAGTTGCATAACATTTACTCCATTGCTAGAGCATAAAAAACGAGTAAATGTGTTTTCACTACGGAGGGATATAGCTTTTTTTCTGTGCTAATCATTAGCATCTCCAGCAATAGTTTAAGTTGTGGGCTATTCAACCCGGAAAGTCATTTAAGGCATGATATCAAACTTTCTAAATGAGTTGAAACAAAACAAAAAAGTGCTGATTACCAAAATATGGTAGTTTAGTGAATTAACTCATGTTTGTGAAGACGCAGTACTGCATGTCCCCTGAATAATTCAGGCCGTTCAGCGGGACGTGGGCGTTCATATCAGTACATTCCATCTTATCAAACACGCTCTCGTTCTGTGCCCTTCATCAGTCATTCTATGTAATATTTATAAAGGATTGACAGTGGGTCTGCACTTCTCTCCTCATCTACCCTCTGTTCTTCATTAGCCAGCCCCTGTGATTCGGGACGGTTCCCCACTAAGCTGTTACTCTGAGGCAGGCGTCCCAAGCACCATGTGGCCCTCACACATGCACTCAGAAGAGGGCCTCGCTCCCAGAATGAGTGCTAAGGGGGGTTACAGAGGCCTGCTGCATCTTTTAACAACACTAGGTCCAGGAAGTCCAGGCTGGATGAAGACCATGTGTAAGGAGATGTCCATCACGACTAACATGTGTGACAAGTGGAATGGAAATGCAATTAGCCCTCCCTCCACCACCAGACACAGCTAGGCCGGTTATGTGTTAATAATGCGATGTAATGGTCATACGGATAAAACAGTTCCTGTTCACGACATCAGGGGATCTCATCTATGTCCTCCCAGAACATCTGAATGAACGTTTAAGTGAACTAGTGCTTTAGGGGAATGAGTGAGTCAGCGAGCAAGCGAGAACTTGAGTCCGTTGCTCTTTCACAAATCTTAGTTGTCTGCCTACAGAGGCCGTATTTGAAGGAATCATTACTTCTTTTTCCTTACATGGAATCTTTTTGAAAATATACACATCTTCATTACACTGACTTACGAGATACCAGATTTTAGCCAGATTGTAAGGCAGCAGTGCATATATTCTTTGTAGGCAATCCCAAAATGTATTGCCATAAGCTCCTTTGTGGGAAAAAGTGCACTTAATCGTATTGTACTTCAAATCTTAAAAAAAAAAATATATATATATATATACACACACACACACACACACACGCGCATACTATATAAACACACTGAATAATATTCTTTTGAAAAATATTATTTACATAATTACTCTCTTGTACTTTTTTTATATTTTTATTTTTACATGGGCTGACTCGAAAACATAAATCCAAGATGCTGGAAAAAACAAGCAAATGCATATGATATACCATCATCCATTTATCTGTAAATAATGTTGCAGTGTAATTAAAATAGATTTACCTGTTGTATGTGCTTTGTATATTTATTCTATATTGTTCAATTTATTTAGCAACGTGTAAACAGCAAACTCTCTTTCAGTCAACTGCGAGTCGAGTCTCCCATGTAGAGTGCTGTATCTGCCCAAATAGAGCGTTCCAAATCACTAACCTGTGAGGTTCCATTACGGCTGTTGTCTTAGAAGACAGCTGACTATGTAGGCAGTGAAAAAGTTTATTTGGAACAGAGACCAGTCTGTTGGGTCCAATCAGGCCCACACACCAGGCATAACAGTGCACAGAGCCTGACCATCAGCAGGAGCCACTTAGAGCTTAACAGCCCATGGCTGGCTTTATGAGACGCTGCCAGGACACAAACATGTGGAAGGAGGCTGGAAGTGGACATTTCAGGTCAGTTTCCAGCACATGCTGATCTCCGAGCACAACTCAGTGGAGCAACGCCAGTCAGAATGCATAAGGGTTTGAAAAAATGGTACCTTGACAAATATCATTTGAATACACATGTAATGTGTGAAATACCTGCTAATACTATCATGATGTATTAAATACTAGTTTAAGAAATACATTTTTTTTCATTTCAGTAAAATGGGAAAGCTGCAATATTTAATAATAAATAATCAAATACATAATGAATAAATAATTATACTATGTTGTACAATTATATTAAATACATAGGCTATAATTTTTAGAGTGAGATATGACTCAGACATGTGACATTTGAGAAGATTTCTGAGGTTCACTCACATCAACTATGAAATGCATTTAAGCATATTGCTCTTTTCTATGATTATTATAGACACATGCAAAAAGGTTTCACGATACACCTCAAAGCCAAAGCAGTACTAATTTTAGCAGATCTAATAATACATTGTAAACAATACGAGGCAGTGTTGCCATGCTAGTTTTGAACTAGAACTGTTAAATTATAAGTATAACAACTATATATAATAAGTGAAGTTAATAAGTAGGCGTCAGTGCTTTAACGGTGTGCTCATAAATGCTGCAACGCAACACAGATTAGCTTCCCACCTCTTCCAGTGGGCGTGTTGTCCTTTTCTTTTATGATACTGTTCTCTGTCCTTTAAAGAGGCCTGTCAGTTATTGGTAATTATTAGTAATGATGCAGGTTAATAACGGACTATTTTCTTTACGGTTACAATGAAATGACCCATCTCACCTCTTAATAAGTGCCATCTAGTGTCCGGACAAGGAACTAAAGGAAGTAATACTGAAATCTGTGGGGACACCTGGTGGTGACTTCCTCCATATGATTGTTGTACTGCAATGTCTTCACACATTTTAATACAAGTTAATCGACACCAAATCTGAAATGTGTACAACCTTATTTTTAACGTTAGAGCCATTTGTAACTTCGTGCAGAGCTTCTCATTTACCTTCCAGCTATTTTACAAAAACTATTATTTATAAAAACTATTATTTGTTATCATATTATTTTATTATCACCATAAACATTTGTATCTTAGAAATAGTTTTACAAGTTACTGCACTTCGTTATTCTTCAGTTATTAGTGGCTAATGATCGGAAGTCTCGGACATTCACAGAAGAAAAATAAGGTCGATAAATTCATATTATAGGCTACTATTAGATATATAGAGATATATTTTTATAGAGAATTATATAACAAAACAAGGGTAAAAAAAACTGCTGTACTGTTAAACTCTACTGTAACCGTTATGAATTTTAATTTAATAAGAAATCATTGTAATATAGCAGATGAGACCATATTGTATTTATCAAGTACCTGGAATAACCGCAGAACTTGTGAGGCTCAATTGCAGTGTGGGTTAATTAGTGATGGGAAGTTCGGATCATTTTACCGACTCGGACCTTTGAGTCTCGTTCAGCAAAATTAACGAATCTTTTTTCGAGTCATTTCGTTCATTTTAACAAAATATAATTAAAATGTTACGTGTTACTTCCCTAATATGTCTACTACTTACGCAAACGTTGATCACACTACACTCGAGATGAACTAATCAATTCTCTTTCCGGCTCAGGCTGCATAGGCTAAACTTATGGGGCTGTCACGTGATGAACGAACGACTCGAAAAACCCGAAGACTCGAACCAGGTGAACTACTTGACTAATTCCAGTACAGAACCTATAGGAGAATTCTCGTGGTCGGGCCAAGATGGCGACTGTGTTAACATCCATGTGCTGATGCTCTGCACTTATTTTGTAGTTAATGTACTGCCAAAGATCAGTTAGGCTGAATGATGCCATCGAAGTCTCAGTGCAGCAGATGACCTTCTTGATACCCACGGGTAAGCACGAACTGCTCCGGGGTTTTTTGTTTTCTTCAGATAGGATGGACAGACTGTGTAGTATTCAGCTAATTGGAGTCTGGAGCTAGAAGATTTAGAGATACCGTTACTTTTTAAAAGCTTATTTCACGTGCTGGATCTTCAACTCGATTCTTAATTTTTATTTTGGGACTCAATCGTTTAGAACATTTTTCATGAATACGGAATATTTACTTTTGAAATTGAAACCATCCTTTGCTGTCGATGAGACTGAGGACACCTTTTGAAGAAGGTCCTACATCATTATGACTGAAAGAACAAAAGTGAGAAAGAACTGTCATTAAGGGAAAAAGAAAACAAAACAGACTTTTACTCATGCCCTTATACTCATTATAATTCCTTTGTTGCAGAGTCAAGCGAATTATCGCTTTTTTTTCATTTAAAATTAAAGACAACATCTATGGATACAACTCTGTTGCGGGAAACTGCACTCTCTTTAACATGCTAGATCAAAAACTTTCATCTGCATTAGGGAAATATCCTACTGCCTTTATGATTTTAGGTGGTGACTTTAACATAGTAATGAATAACATGCTAGAGCGACACCCTCCAAGGAAAGCAGCTTCTTCAAACTCAAATCTTATAGCGTTTATGGATAAATTTGATTTAGTTGACATATGGAGGGAAATGTACCCGGATGTAATACAGTACACTTGGTGTAACAAAGACCATTCGAGGCAATCCAGAATCGATTATTGGTTGATCTCTAAAACATTAATAAATAATAATATCTCTATCAATATTGGCAACAGTCCACTGACTGACCATAATGCCATTTCTATTTCAATTAATTTATCACAAAATACTACAATTAATACTTCTAAAGCGTCGCTTTGGAAACTAAACAGTTCTCTTCTTAAATATGAAAAGGTCAAACAGCAGATTGATGAATTAATCCAAACTTACTGGGAAAGCTGGGAAAGGGAACAAGCTTATGGATGGAATTGGGAGCTTCTAAAATATGAATTGGGGAAATTCTTAAGATTCTTAAGAAGTAATATAACAAAACAAAATAGATTAATTGAAGATGAAGTTCTTTCACAGCTTTCTGCTTTATCATTTAGGGAACCATTGACAGAGACTCAAAACACTGAATACTCTAATCTACAGAATAAATTAGATGAGTTGTACAGATCCAAAGCTAAGGGAGCCTATGTTAGATCCAGGAAAAAATGGCTGGAAGAAGGAGAACAGAACTCAGCCTATTTCTTTAGGTTGGAAAGATCCAATGCTATGAATGTTTCTATTGATCGTCTCCAAACAAATGATAGAGTTCTTGATAATCCTAAAGAAATAGCTGCTTATTGTTCCAAATTCTATAATAACTTATATACATCAAGATATTGTGATAATTCAGCCAACTCGTTTTTTGACTCTGTCAATCAAAATAAAGTTATTTCATTAGAAGATAAAGAAGCTTGTGACGGCGATATCTCTCAATCAGAAATTCTACAGGCAATTAAGAGTTTAAAAAATAATAAAAGTCCGGGCAGTGATGGTCTAACCGCTGAGCTGTATAAGATGTTTGACAAAAATGTATCTCCTTTCTTATTAAAAGTGTTCGAAGAAAGCCTTGAGTTGGAAGCACTTCCACCAACCATGACACAAGGAGTCATCACCCTGATACCCAAACCCAACAAAGATAAAGAGTGTCTAGAAAACTGGAGGCCAATCCCAATAAAGTAAAAGAAATAACATTTAAGTTGATTCACAAATGTTACCCAACTAAAGTCTTTCTTAGGAAATATAAGTCAGACATTGAAGTGAGTTGCTGTTTTTGTCATTCTTCTGAAGAAGACTTCATTCATTTGTTTTGGCAATGCTACACAGAACAATTTTGGTCAGACTTTTTAGTGTTTATTCAATCTTTTGTAAGTGACTTCTCTTTTTGTTTTAATGATGCTTTCTTTGGATTGTTTGACGATTCAAAAGAGAACACTGGAAAATATTACATAATTAATTTATGTTTCCTGTTAGCTAAATTTCACATACATAAACAAAAGTTTACTGGCTCTAAACCTCTCTTCTCCTTATTTAAAGTGGACTTGGATAAGTATGTGGAAACTATCCAAAGTTCTGTTAATTTGAAAGCTATGAAAACAGTATCTTTATATTCGTCCTTTTTGTCTTCTTAAGATGTAATTTTATTACCTTGTTTTTTTGTGGTTGTTACCCTGGCAACAAATCTGTGTGTATATTCTGTTGTTTTTCTGTTTTTGTTTTCATCTTGTCTTTATTTATGATTTTGATAATTGTACTGCCTTAATTTTTTAATGTTTGTATTGTTTAATAAAAAAAAAAATTTTTTTTAAAAACAGAACCTATAGGATGTTGCGCATGCGCGACTGAACGAATCACTCCCCGAGACGATTCGTTCTTCCCGAGTCACATTAAAGATTCGTTCAAAACGAACGAATCGGTCAAGAACGACCCAACACTAGTGGGTTTAAAAGCATGCAGTGATGATGAGGCTGAAGACGTCTCTGCTGGTGGGAGATGAGATGTTAAAGGCCACCACAACACCATCTGCACAAAAACTTTTAAAAAAAAACATAATGATCACACAATGAACCTATTCAAATTGAAGGTTTATCCTATTCAACATGCTTCCAGCATAAACACATCTCTTTCTAGTCGTTATCATCTCTTTATTGAATTCAAAGTGCACGCAGCCACACAACGTGCATGCACACACACACCATATAGGCTACACCATTACTGGAGTCACGAAGAAGACAGAGAGTTGCTGACAGTATCACATTCTTGAGCGTGTTTCAAGTGGAGCAGTAATATCAGTGTTGCTGGGTGCTGCGGTATGTTTCAGCAGGCTTTGGCCTTTGTTTGTTTGCCACTGCCAGTGGCTTATTTCGGGTGGTTTTCACTCACCGGGAGGTGAATAGCACATGATAAGTGTGAAGGTCAGAGGAAGAGAGATGCTGGTGAGGAAAAGTAACAGGCTGAATTTATAATAGCTGAACAGAAAGTGGCCTGCTGAGAGCTATTGGTAATATACAGATGGGAAAGAATGTGATAGAAGAGTTAAATCCAATAAACCCAGTCACAAAAGTAGCCAGACATCCAAAACATGGTGGTGAAAAGCCTTTGCGGTGTGAAAAAGTCCTAATTTTTACCCTAATAATTTACTGGCAATAAAAACAAGTAATTTGGCAGAGAAAATACGAGAGAAGAGAACCATCTGAACATTAAACCCGTAAATTGATAAACCACTTGGCATAAACGAATACATTCTTTAGGAAAGACAACATTTTACAGAAATGCTACGATAAAATCTCAACACAATCCAGTGTGATTCAAGGACAAATACTGAACATTCACAGTTTAAGATAAAGGACTTTTCTGAAAGTATTTTCCTTGATAAGAGCGAACAGAGAACACTTTCGATCGCTAATAAGGTAAACATCATCATATCGGCGCTGCTGTATATGATTACATGAAAAAGTCATCAACATTCTGTTACCTTTCATGCTACATTGTAGGCCACGTACACACTACAAAGTTTTGGGAGTGACAACTGCATTTAAATGCTGCAGTGAATCCCTTCTGTGTGTGTGGAATACATGAGTCACGTTTGTGATGGTTGACATGGTGATAACCATAGCAACGGTTTGGCAGTAAAAAATAAAAAAATGCCAACATTCTCCATCTCAAATTTTCTGGGGAAATATTAAAGGCCAGTTGAAAATGACATCTGATTTATTGGTGCAAATATAAACTTGAGGCTGTATGAATCTATCTTGCAGGCTGGTAGCTTGAGACACTCAGTTTAGCTATTTCTGAAGTAATTTTAATATCTGTAGGCATATACTACCATTCAAAAGGTCGGGATTAGTAAAATTTTAAAATAAATTAATATTTTTATCTAGCAAGGGTGCATTTAATTGATCAGAATTTTTAACTTTCTATTCATCGATGAATGCTGAAAACAAGTATCACGGTTTCTACAAAAACATTGAGCAGAACAACCGTTTTCAACATTTATAATAATAAGAAAAGTTTCTTGAGCAGCAAATCAACATATTAGCATGATTTCTGAAGGATCATGTGACACTGAAGACTGGAGTAATGATACTGAAAATTCAGCTTTGCATCACAGGAATAGATTACATTAGGGTGACCATACGTGCCATTTTCCCAGGACGCGTCCTGGCCAGGATTTCTATATTGCCTAAAATATGATATATGTTAATATAATATAATAATGTTTGCGTGTGCAGACCGATCGGTGTATGACATCAAAATACCATACAGACGGTTCCTTGTGCTTTCAAAATGCTCTAGAGGTATTTTGATGTCATACACCGATAGGTCTGCACACGCAAACAAAGCCAAAACCTAGATATTTTAGGCAATATAGAAATCCTGGCCAGGACGCTTCCTGGGAAAATGGCACGTATGGTCACCCTAGATTACATTTGAAAACGGATTGAAACAGAAAACAGCCATTTTAAATTAAATAAATAAATGTAGCCTCGGTGAGCATAAGAGACTTCTTTCAAAACATAAAAAAAATTATAATAAAAAAAAAATTTTTTGAATAAATTTACTGACCCCAAACTTTTGACTGGTAGTGTATGTTAGTAAGCACAAATATGGAAAAAAAGAGGTTTATACAGAAACAAAAGTTTATGCAAGTTTCTTGCAAGTGCTTTTTTCCTGTATATTTTTTTACACCTATGAGGTAAGAAAAAGAACCTTAATTTGAGATATATTCTCTGAAAACAAATATCTAAAAAGAGTGTTTGGACATTTTGACTTGAAAACAAGTCAAAAATATTGATCAAGAAAGGATATTTTTGCAGTGAACCATATTTATCTGCAGTGTGTACGTGGCCTTGCAAAACTGCTGCATGTATAGAAATTCTGTTACTTTTGTAGCGCTTGTTGAAAATCCTCAAGTAAACATCTGTGTTTATTTCATAGTTCAAGTTCTCTGAGTTCAAGTCATAATCTATAGCTCAGATACGCATTTGAATTCAATTCAACTGATACATGTTTCTTTCAAAATAGACCCTTCTACTACTAAATGCATACAATTCTATGAACAATAAGCTCCATCAGAGGGCTTCAAACATCAAAACACAGCACACATTAAGTGCTGAACAGTGATAAAATACTGATCTTTAAACATGATCATTTACCTTACCTTTTTTTTCTCTGGACAACAGTGAAAAATACATTTAAAAGAGTTTGCATTTAAAGAGTAAACATAGTACAACAAGTAAAAAAGACCACCATCAGAAATGCGTGCACTACAGGGGACACATTACTCTTCCTCCATTGACTTCTCGATCTCTTTCAGCTTTCGCACAAATTCTTGAGCCTCTCTGTTTCCTGTTCTTGCCTCCAGCATCTTCATGATGGGCCTCTCTGTATCAAAAGAAGCAACTCAGTCAGAAATTAATCCATCAGACCAGACACAACAATATTGTTGAGTTGGCAGACCTCTCAATAGACAATGGCACTTGTAATTGGAAATCCTTTCAAGAGGACAGGCTGCAACAGATACTAAACACCAAGCAATGCTGACAAAACAATGAAATCTAATCAGTACTACTTTCCCTTTTCTCTCTGAATCTAGAAATAATCAGCAGTCTTGAAATAATGTGTCATATTTACTGTAAAATTACACATTATTCCATTGGACTCAACCCTGTTTCTATTAAGTTGTTTTTGTCTATGCTACCTTAAATCATGTCAAAAATATTTTATTCATGAGATATTTATGCAAACTTGAGATTTTCTTCAAGGCCAGTTTGTCAATGGTTCAAGAATCATTGTGGAAGCAATCTGTTATCGAGCATAATATGTTTTTTTTTTTTTTTTTTTTGTATAATGTTGATGAAGAATTGCAATAAAGTTTGCTTGAAAAGTGTACCCATTTATCTGGTTTATAGCTTACAGGTTTGTGAGAGAAACGACAGCACAAGAATGATAAAATACATAAAGCATCAGAAAATGTACATTTTGTGTACACTTCATTTATAGCAGTAGCACTTTGTCATATTTTCATATTTCTTTCTCATTTTTTTCAGTTCCTAACACTTCTATTTTATTCAGATCAAAATCACCTGACTGTCATAATCGCATCATATTTGCAAACTCGTAGGTAAGGAATTTCCCAGAAGGACTTGAAGGTACCGTTAGCTTCAGTCCTAATCAAACACATCTGATCCAGCTAATAAAGGTCTTCAGGATTACTAGACAATTACCAGGCAGGTGTTTAAGAGCAGGACTAGATCTAAACTCTACAGGAAGGTTCAGTAGGTCCCCAGAAGTAGAGCTGAGTACCCCTGATTTAATGGGTACTCTTAAGGAGAAATGTCACGGGTCGGTGGATAAAATGGACAGATTAGCATACCGCTTGGTTTTTGGCGGGACAAGTGCAGGATAACGGGTTGAAGGGTCTTTCCAGCAGGTGTGGCGCTCGGCCTGCCCGGCCAGCAGAAGTCACTCAGAGGGGCAACAGCCTCGCCAGCGAAATCATTAGTGGACAACCAATCATAGTCCATCACAGTGAAGGTCAGACAGGCACACCTGTGCCTGTACTGCTCAGGGCTGACATGGCTGTGAAGAAACAAATGGGATCAAAGAGCTGTTTGGGGTGCTGGGCCTCAAGCAGTTGATGTGGTACTCACAAGTAAAAAAGCTCATCAAAAACAGGATGCAGGGTTTTGAGCTTCACTTGGGTGCGCTGACTCCGAGCCGTGGGGAACAGATGGTGAGGACACAGCTCCACAATGACAAAGGGGTCGCTGAGGCCTAGGAAAACACGAGTTTGGAGACAAATCCAGTAACAGATAACAACAGAAAATATCATTAAGTAGTTTGGAAGGCAATACCAGTGCTTGCACAGCAGCAAAGAAATAGTGCCACAGTTTTAGGAAAACTTTCACATCAGAATCAACACACAAGGAAATACTGTCTTTGCAGTGGAAAATTGGCTATAAATGGTTGGAATATGCAGGAAAGCCCAGATGTAAAGAAGACCAATAAAAATTCAGGATGCAAATGTTATGAAATCATCACTTTCCTTTTGAATGCTGAACAATGTCAATGTAAGTCAACAGGAGATTTTCCAAATTTAATTTTAAATCTCTCTCTCTCTCTCTCTTTTACAAATAAATAAATACATGGCGTCTGTAAGTTCAAATAAATTGTTTTACATGCAAAGTATTTAAATTATTAGGCTTAGGGGTTTACAGTAGAAACATTACTAGAATATGGATGCACCAATATTAAAAATCTGTCAGATATTAAAATTTCATACCATTTTGTCTGAATAAAAAAAAAAAAAAAAAAAAGGTTTTGAATGCTATAAATGAATTTAGGCATCTCAACATTATAATGCATGAAAACAATTGATAATCATTTTGAGATATGCTAAATATTACATTTGATAGTGTTCTTAAATTACTATCGTTTTTAAAAATTAACTTATTTACTTGAACAAATAAAGAGAGATGTAAAGGTAAATGTAAAAATAAGGTAAATGAGCATGCACAATAAATAACCAATAAGGATACATTGAAATATATAAATATATATACTGTAGATATATATTTACCGTTAGCATCCAGGGCAATGAGGTCAGCTGCATGCAGTATCTCCACAGTGAGTCTTTGCTCAGGGGCATCATAGTAACACTTCACACTGATACGACCAAAACGACTGTGCTTTAAGATTCTCTGTAAAGCAAATGTGTATCTGTTAAAGACTACTATCTAAAGCATATAATGCATACATTTGCATCTAGTTAAGAACTAATAACACATTAGGCAGTGTTGAGACTCTACAATTGCTTTTAGTGAAACTGTTTGGAACAGGTTGAGTCTCAAAAGTTTTGAGCACCATAGATGGGCTGCTGGTGTGAAGATAGTCTCAAATTTTAGGTGGCGAAATGATACTACCTTGTGAAATTGGCTCACCGCTTTGTGAACAAAATTTGTGGCAACCCTGCATGTATCTTTCATGTATATGGTGATACTGATTAAGGAATTGGATAAATCTGACTTCAAGTCATGTCAGAATGATCATATATACTTTACATGAATGCCACCACCGGATTTTATTTGAACCCTGACTTTCTGGAGACAGACATGTCTTTCTAAAAGGAAATTTACTTTGTGTGCATTTGCTGTGCTATTCATGAAGTAAAGTTATAAAGCTTGCCAGGAAACACCACTCATTTAACTAAATTATGAGGCTACACATGAAAAAGGAGGAAAAGAAATATAAAATTGCCTAAAGTTTTCATATTCTAAGCAAAATCACTTGAATGCACAAATCAAGAAACTTCTAAATTCATAAGAACATAAGATGATTTGAAGGCACAATTATATGTTATTAAACACTAAAAAAGGGAAAATGTTCAACTATTAGAAATATATAATTTTCTATGTGCTATGTTACTTTTCTCTGAACTATTAGAGAACATCAACTGTGGGCCATGCATTTCGCGTACTTCATGTGAGGAATGATATTTGTTTGGCAGCAAACTTTTTTTTTAATGAAGTTAAAGTTGCTGCCTGTGAAAAGCAGTTCAGATCAGACATTTAAGTTCGGTTCGGTTTTGTAACATGCTGGTTTTGCACACATCTGCCCCCGTTGGCAGCAGACAGCAAGTCAGCTTAGCAGGATTTGAGACACAGTCAGAGACTGCGAAATCTTACACAGTGCAAAGAAAGCTTAGTCAAAGAGGAAATGACTGATGTAAACTTTTAATCATCAGAGGAAGGAATGGTACTTGTGATGTCTTAGCTCCTAATCAACACCTCCTCTCTCTGCAGGGCTGGAGCTAAATGCTGTGGAGGCCCAGCAGGACTCCTACCCACCTGCTGGGAGATTTTCTCCAGGAAATACTGTTCGATCAGCTCAAAGGAGGAGCATTTGTTCAGACGCAGCTCCTCGTCCAGGGCCTGATGGGAAGGAAGAGGGAAGGCGGATGAAGCCATGCTTATTCACTTCGTCAGCCATACTGATTAAAGGTGAGAATACCTTATAATCTCCACTCTTAAGGTCTTCCAAAAGCAGCCCTTCTCCATCAGCATGGAAGAACCGCACCAGTGTCTGCACAAAAAGAGCAGGTTATTAAGGTGTCTGATCACTTTCTGACTGACAATCAATACAAGTCTTTGTCCTTCATGCCTTATGCCATTTTGTCTTGTGCTCTTTCTTTGACTGTATGGACTCCAGCAGACATGCACAGAGTCTTGTAACACGCGCTTGAGACTTGTTATGCTAATAGACCAACTATATGGCGAACAACATGTTCAGCCCACACGCTTGCTCAGCACTTCATGAGATTTCATGTAAAGCTGTGGTGAGTTCCTGCTAGTTCCTCTCTGTTGGAATACTGGATCTCACATATTGACATGCTACTGGGGACGTCCTAAGTTCTCCACTGAGCTGTGGCCAAGAGCACTGGCGAATATCTGATGTGCTTCTGACGGTTTCAGGCATGATGTAAAACCGTGACTGTGAATGCAGGCTGAGAGATACCGGATATGAGGATCGCTGCCCTTTGCAGTCACAGAATTCTTGTAATAAACCGCCAGCTAGCAAAACACATAGTTGGCTTTCAGCAGCATTTCTAACTAATCTAACTAATATAGTACTAATATAATTTTCCCTCAAAATGCTGCTGGAGCGCAGGCAAGAGACCTGCCAACCTCTCTCAAAACAGACTCTGATTTTTTATCTTTAGATTATGATTCCATCCAGTCAGAGGATATTGAATATGTTTGATAATTTGAGCAGTTTTAGAACACATATTGTTTTCATTTGTCATGTGTCTCCTACTAATGAGGTGCATGTTTCTTTTTGAATATGTTGTGTACAAAGTTGTGCAGTGTATTCCAGCCTTGAGTATTACAAGTTTTGCGAAAATATATTAACATCTTAAGTAATCTGATACGGCATCTTTATGAGCTGCTTTTATGTAAATACTGTATATAATTAATACATTATCAATTAACTTTTTTTTTTTTGACATACCTCTTGCTAGACTGCTGTTATACTGATTGCTGTACAGGATTTTGGACCATTGTGGAGCCAATTTATTTGGCCTAAAATCACCTTTTTTTCAATGGGAACACGTGGAATGATTTCAGGTTGAGCACCAGTAAACTATCTATGGAAACCATGGACTATATACAGTATATACACCAAGATGATTCACTCATATTACTATAAATGGG
The DNA here is from genome assembly GCF_001515625.1 of Sinocyclocheilus rhinocerous. Classification (NCBI taxonomy): domain Eukaryota; kingdom Metazoa; phylum Chordata; class Actinopteri; order Cypriniformes; family Cyprinidae; genus Sinocyclocheilus; species Sinocyclocheilus rhinocerous. The sequence continues at coordinate 47,835 of NW_015638602.1, forward strand.
AGAAACTGTAACACACTATATGGCAGAATAAGTCCTGTCTTCTAAGAAAAAGAGCCAGATGGCAACTGGTAAAGTCATCGCATCACTACAGCTGCTGTTAGAAGCTATGGTTGCTATAGAAACAGTTGGTGTCCTGAGACCTGCGCTTTGGACCAACCTAAAATATATTATTATTATTTTATTTTTTTACACTATTTGAGCATAAGAAACATCATTTATAGGACAGTTCATGTCAGATTTTATGGCTGATTTGAAATATGTCAAATGTGAGTTTGGCAAGCTGTTTTTGAAACTTTGATATTTCCCCATTCAAGTATATAGGAGCTGGTTTTGCATGAGTGAAATGGCTGCCAGCAGGTGTTGCAAATACGGTCATAGAGTGAATTGACTTTATTTGAAAGGGACTTCGTGATGTTCATTAGCCACTTTTCCACTGTCAGGCTGAACGGTTCTAAGAATGGTAAGAAACAGTTACAGTTATATTTCCACTTGAGCTTGGTTCGGTACGGCACGATTACAAACTGTTCTCAGCCTGGAACCATGCTGGTTGACTGCGTGTAATGAAATCGATACTCAGGATTGGTCACTGGTCTGTTGTCTGGCTACCAGTTTCTCTCTGTAGCTGGTCAGATGTTATTTGAGCATTGTAAACAGAAATATCTGATCATCCTCCATCTCAAACTGTATGTAAAAACTTGCATTACCAAGGCAACAACTGATGCATTGTATTACGAGCTCTGTTAACAGCCCCACAGTGGAAAATGAAACCATATCTGTACCGGCTGGGCCGGAATTGGCATGGAATGGAACGGATAAGCAACGAGAATGTTTTTGCCCAACCGTGGAAAAGCAGCTGTTGTGACTCATCCGTACTGACCTCTATGGTGTACTGGAACCGTGTGTAGAATTCCACCTGGACGCCTCTGTTTTCCGCCACAGTGTCCATGGTCATCCGCAGGAGCAGCTCCCACAGACTCTGCAGAACCCTGGGGTGCACAACAACCAGAAAGATCACGCTCACAGACACAGTGACCTCCTTCACACACAGTCGATTACCACTTTACAGAGCCCAATTTACTTGGAAAACATGCTTCAAAGGATAAATCTGTGTCATTACTCTTATCGCTATAGTATGTCCCCCTTATCACTAAATGAAGCAAGTAATTACCTTGTTAGATTCTCTTTAACCAGTGACTCTTTGAGGATGACTAGAGTGTCATCTAGGTACTTCATCAGGGGAGCCACAGCCTGGAGCAGTTCATCAAAGAGGACATAAGTTGAAAAACACATTAGGCCATACTTTATTCATACTTTTTTATTCATACTTGCCTCATCATTGTTAATGGAGTCTGGAGAAAGGCTGATGTGTTGAATACATCTTCTGAGTTCAGGAAGCATCTGAGTAGGACAAAGTTTTATGTGATTGACTTATTACTCCAGAAACTGTGCAAAGCTAACCAATCAGGGGTGTTATTGCTCAATGCTCCAACACCTTTGTGACGTCATTAATGACAGTTCTATACTGTTAAACCAATGTGGTTCAAACAACGGATGAGTGACAAAGTTACTATGGTTTCGTGAAACAGACATGACTAGCTTTTACAGAAATAATCTGCCATTAATTTATTTCTTTTTAATCTGACATTAGGTCTATTAGCAGTTTATCGTGCTTTTTGATGCATGCCATTACCCTATCAGTAAGGTGTGCAATTAGGCGTTTGGCCTCCCTTTGCAGGTCGATATCAGCATTGTAGAGCTGCCCATTGAGGGACTTGTTGACCTGCTCCTTCCCTTCCAATCCGCACGACTCCTCCATGGCCTGTTCAACCCCCCGCCAGTCCAGCTCCCGCGGCAGATCCCCCAGGTAAACACGCACATGCTCCGTGCTGTTCAGAGCGACACAAACCTACGCCAAAGCAGCAGCCAGGAAGAGGAGGAAGGGAGATCGGAAATGAGGAACGGAGAGGTAAAGAGTGGAAAGAACAAAACGGTAGAAAATAAGGAGGTCTAAATGGGGCGCAGGGAGAGAGAAAGCATATAGTGCAAAATGAAAAGGGGGCGCTAACGAGGTCAGACACACTGTGACACAGACGCACCGCTGAGACGTCATTGTTCTCAGGGAGAAGCACTCAACGCTGACATTTACTTCGCTCATAATGAAAGCCAACCCTCCCTTGCCCAAAAGCGGTACCTGCACGATGAAACTCTTGTGGTCTCGTCCCAGCTGGCCCCTCTCAATCTTGCGCTTGATCAACTCGGCGTAACACACCGCCTCGCTGCAGAAATTCTGCCACACATCAAGAAAGAATTGCGTTATGTGGGTGAAACCATCAATTCTCCTTTCCATTACGAGCATACTTTTTATTTTCAGTGTTTTTGACCGCCGCTCCCCAGCTGTGCAAGCTTAGACTGCATGCTTATGAAAGTGGAGCTTAGAGCTTAGAGGCGCTCACATCCGTCAGGCGTGTGATGAAAATGAAGGCTCCCGCTGAATCAGGCCACGCCAGCTGGGCCCAGAACTCCCGCACCTGGCTAAAGCATGTTGTAACGTCCACTGCCGAGGAGCTGTGTTTGGTCTGCTTCTGGATCGGCTCCAGCTGTATCATTAAAATAGACGCATGTTACACTATGCAGCCAACACACACTGACTAACACGCTCTCAATGGGGTACGTTAACTTGATTTTTGTCACTCAAAGAGGCTGATTTTTATAGGCCTTCTCAGTACAGACTTAAAAATAAAGGGGGTTTTCGCAGCGATGCGAAATTATTTCGCAACATAACAACCATTTTGGGTTCCACAAAGAACCTTTCAGTGAACAAGAGCCATGTTTTATAAAAAGAACTGTAAGTAGATCATAGAAATTATTATAAAAAAAAAAATATATATATATATATTTATTTTTTTATTTTTTATTTTTTTATTATAGGCTGAAGTTGATCCCAAAAGCATTGTAACTAGTACTGGAAAGTCTGGAAACTGGAAAAGTTGTGCAGGAAAGTGCAGGAAGTCCACAAAAATATCTCTAAACTTCATACAGTTGATGCTACTATTATTATTATACGTTTTTCTTAATTTGTTTTCATTTAAACAAATGTATTTATATTGAAATTTGAAAAATAAAAACAAAATCTATAATAAAAATAAAATAATAAAATTAAAAAATAAATTTTGGGTGGTCAACCAATGTTGGTATAAGTATTGGCGTAACTGTTGCAGACAACTATACGAATAAAATTCAGCGGGAGTGGACATGCTGTGTTTACAGTAGAAATGGTTCTACAATGACTCACTGGCAGACATGGAAACCATTACACATGTCTTGACTTGTCACCATGTCACCCCACACCATCTTCCTCACTTTCCGTAAGCTATTTCTTCCCGTCTACTCATCTGCAGCATTGCTATCACTGTCTTTGCTGTACAACACTTTAAATAAGTTTTTTAAATGAATCTGCCTAACACAGCTTCCACCTTATTGTTTGCCCAACACCTGGCAAAAAAGTGGACCAGGGTCATGATGACATGACCTCAATGTGATTCAGTTAGGTTAAAATGCAGATATTCATAACAAGTGCTCGTATGTTCATGTTAAGTCAATGTTTGGGAGATCCATTTCGGGAAACAGGCCCAGGCCAATAATCTGTTGCATTTCATGCTATTCTTTTTTACATCGCTATTGAAGAGCTCTGATTGACTGGGCTCGTATTGTATTGGTAGCTATAATATATGCTATAATGCTAAATGCTATAAAGCTCACCTGATCCATTTCCACAGCTTTGCGGATCCTGTCAGTGGATTTTTCATGTACAATCTGCAGCCATTTATGAATAGAAGTCTTGAACCAGTTATGAAATCCAGTTAGAGCCAACATCTTAGTGTCTCTGAAAAGAAATGACCACATGTAAATCACAGTTATGACAAAGCCATACTCAGGCTCACTCAAGAGTAGATAACATTGTCAATTATGGGTAAAATCATTTATCTATCAACCCTCATGTACAATCCCTCTTTACATAATTAGCCTAGCCGATGAATTAGCTCTCATGCAGATGAGGAACCCAATTACTAACTTGAGAGGCAGAAACTCCCTGAAGCGCTTGAGGGACTTAAGAGACATGAAGAGCTCAAAAAGGGTCTCTCCCATGGTTTGGGTAAGCCGTGAACTCTCCTGCTCCAGGTTCCCACACACTCTCTCCATTGCCACATTCACGTCATCTGCCACCTGGAGACACAGCACAACATTAAAGCTCCCTCTCTATCGCCTGACTCGTTTATCGAGGCAAGACTTATTTTTAACAGAGATCTGTAAGCGTTCCCAGGGGTGCTCAAACTTACAAGCTTCTCTAACTGCCGGTAGGAGATGCTGAAGAAGTCAACCTTCACAGAGCTAAAAGACAAGACACAAAAACAAATTTTTTCTATGTTTTTTTTAAGCTTGTTTAATTGTTGTTGTGCCCCAACCCATCTCATTAAAAATGAAGTGTGTTTTAAATAAACTATTCATAGGTTGGTTTTCTCAAAATGTGTAAATGCTGTGTCTCTGCGGAGCAATCAAAACATTGTTCTCTTTGTTTGAACATCCCGATCAGCCCAACACAGCAATACTGACTTGGCGTGAGTTTGTATTGGGACTGACTGACCAATGGTAGGCAGGGAGCATGCTTTGGAAACCTGTTTGAAAATAGTCATTATTTTTGCAATTCTGAAATTACATGTCAAAGGTTACCTGTAATAAAGCTTGTTGTAGACATTTTGTCCTCTCTGCACATCAACACATACCGCATCCACCACCATAACCAAACGCCTCAGCTGCTCCTCTAGAGTCTGTAGAGATACATCAGCTACAGAAATGCTTGACCAATGCTTTCCTGTTCAGTTATGAGCAAAAGAAAATCTACAGGTGCTTAGTACAGTACATTATAGTACAAACTGTTCTGTTTGTTCCAGTTTTATACTATATGCTAATATAAATCATTATATAAAGGGCCACTGAAACTAGGTATTTATTTTAGTTTCCAAGCTTTCTTTGTGTTGTAGCTAAATGGTTGGAGCTACATTTGAAAACACTTTTAAATGGTAATTGTTATCAAATCAATACTTACACCTTCGTCTGGTTTAATGTTTGATATTATTCCTTCATACCACTCAACTGTGCCTTTCTAAAGTCAGGAATAAACAAAGAAACCAAAAATTACAAACAGTAATAATATACAAATGCATCCATAATGCAATAAAATATGAACTATTTAAAATCACTGTGTACAGTGGACCAAAAAATATTTGGACAATTTTGGACACAAAAACCCAACTTACTGTACTGTCGAATTTTCTGAATGTCACATTCGATACAAAATATAAAATCAAGTTTTTCTCAGAAATAACGTAGGTTTTTTTGAGCCATGACTGACATTTAACCATCTGGACTCTCAAGATGAGAAGTGAATGTATGAAGTCATTTCCTCTCCAGTTCACAAAGGTGTAATAAGTAAACCATCACAGGAACTATATTCTACATTGAAAACAGTTGTGCTGCTTAATATTTTATTAAGCCCCCCCAGTATTCTTTGATGAAATGAAAAGTAAAAAAAAAAAAAAAAGGTATTTATTTTAGTTTCCAAGCTTTCTTTGTGTTGTAGCTAAATGGTTGGAGCTACATTTGAAAACACTTTTAAATGGTAATTGTTATCAAATCAATACTTACACCTTCGTCTGGTTTAATGTTTGATATTATTCCTTCATACCACTCAACTGTGCCTTTCTAAAGTCAGGAATAAACAAAGAAACCAAAAATTACAAACAGTAATAATATACAAATGCATCCATAATGCAATAAAATATGAACTATTTAAAATCACTGTGTACAGTGGACCAAAAAATATTTGGACAATTTTGGACACAAAAACCCAACTTACTGTACTGTCGAATTTTCTGAATGTCACATTCGATACAAAATATAAAATCAAGTAGCATCTGCTAGAGTTTTTCTCAGAAATAACGTAGGTTTTTTTGAGCCATGACTGACATTTAACCATCTGGACTCTCAAGATGAGAAGTGAATGTATGAAGTCATTTCCTCTCCAGTTCACAAAGGTGTAATAAGTAAACCATCACAGGAACTATATTCTACATTGAAAACAGTTGTGCTGCTTAATATTTTATTAAGCCCCCCCAGTATTCTTTGATGAAATGAAAAGTAAAAAAAAAAAAAAAACAGCATTTATTTGAAATAGTAAAGCCATATATAAATTTACAACATATTTCTGTCACGTTTGGTCAATTTAATGTTTCCTGACTAAATAAAATTCTTAGTTACTCCAAACTTTTTAACAGTTGTGTATATTTTTGACAAGTGTGGCTTCAGTGTCCAAATACCTTTCGGGACCACTATATGTCTCACTGTTGTATGTCTGTATCACCTTATTACCTTTATAACTGTTGCTATTTCCAAGTGCAGTTCACTGCGGTTTGAACACGCTGCTCTAAAGGCTGCCATTGACTGCATGTGACCAATGCTCCTAAGGCACACATACACAGAAGATCAATATCCAAAGAACGGTTTCAACAACACCATGTGGAAACTGCATGAACTATTTGTGTGTTTGTGTGTCTCTGAGCTCAGTATACTGTACAACATTGTAGTAGCAACACTAGAAATGCCCACAAGATGTCAATTTTTGTGTGTCGCGCTCCCCAAAACAGATCTACCCATAGAAGTCTGAAAGGGCAGATCACCATGAGTTCCCAGACACAGCTGCTGCAGTTGATGGCAGAAATATCTGAATCCCAATGGTTTTATTTTGGTCCTTTGGCCAGGAAATCGAACGTATGAATGTGGGTTTCTGTGAACATATGTGTGAGTTCATGAGTCTTTGTAGCCTGTGTGTGTGTGTGAATTCACCTCAGCATAAGCTCACAGCGTATGATGGCAGCAGAATTGTTGCAGGGGAAAACTTGACGCATACTCTTCATTTGAGACAGGCAGTAATCACAGTAAAGTCTGAAGCTCTCTGCCAAGAGACCTTCCTGCACTCAGAAACACATAATTACAGACTGGACCCAGATGAAAAGAATTAGTTCCAAACTAGAGCCTTAGGGGGGAATTTACAGAGAATTAATTACACCCGCTGATAGCGCCGTTTATTTGCACACGCTAACTGCGTTGTTTTAGCACCCGATTCGCTAAAAGAATTATGCAGTAAATTAGCACCAATTGCAATTTGCAATATGCCTACCAATCATGTATTTTTCTCTCTGTAGTTTAACAGAACATGTAAGTGTGACCAGCTCTGTTCAGTTAAATAAGTGACAGAGATATTGAATTTATGATCCATTGTTAGATTTTTTTATTACTTGGGTTTATGCATAGGTCTTATATAGAACTTTCAAATCATGGTTACTTATGGAACCTTATAAAAAGGATTCTATTTAGCGTGAAAGGGTTCTGCTATTGTTACAACCGAAGAATCCAAATTTAGTTCTGTTTAGAACCATTTTACTTAAGAGTGTACTTTATTGGTCACTAAGTATGTCATTTGTGGTTTTATCTCCCCAAAATTGTAAACACTGCCCAACTCAGATCTCTTTCCACTTCAACCAATAGCGAGAGTTTGGGGCGTGGCTACTGTAGCAGGCTGAGCCAGTACTGTAGGTGTTTAACCATGGCTAATGCATTACATGGTAAAAGAAATTCAGATTCTTTTACAGAAGTGCAAGATAAAATATGAAAACTGGCCAAAATACACAGAGACGGACAATGGGTAAAAAATGGGTAAATGGGTGAACTGTGCCAGTGCTTTTACAAGATGGATTGAATTTGATGGATTGTTCGGGTTTCTATCGAGACACCAAACTTGTGGAGCTTCTTCTTGACAGGTAAGCTAAACTCAAGTTTAATTCTTTACTGTCAAGCACAGATAAAACAGCAAGATATTGTAAGGATAAGAATAACTTTTGGGAAATGTTGTTTGAAAATATAACAGCAGTAGCGCATACTTCACCTTTAAGCAAAAATGTTAAAGGATATTCATACATAATGAGTTTTTACTATTTATAAACATAAACCTCAACACAGATAGATATGCTTAAAACTAATATTGCCTCTAAATATTCTCAAACAACAAATTTCAATATCATGCAAATTTGCTTCTTAACTAAATGTCTCATTCTACAAACATTTGCATTTTACTGGAAAACAAGAAGAAGAAAAAACACGCTGATTAAGAAAATGATTTTCTTCAGCGCAATGAATTCACCCCTAATGTGTAAAACTCCAAAAAGCGCTGAGCCCCAGAGTGAACTCTGGTCTCTGTGCTACGGCACATGAATGTGCCCAGACATTCAGGGTCAGCGAGCTATTGTAAAAACTCACCAGCTCCCCGTGCACAGCGGTATCCTCCCACTCTGCCTCCACAGTTTTCAGCAGCCTGAGGAGCAGAGCGTAGCTCATCCTCTGAGAGCGGTGATGGCTGCTGTAACACTGCCAACGGCTGCAAACACATGCAAAAACATCCGTTTTACACACTGGTGTCAGTCTCACTGTTGGCAGGCGTGTGTAGCTGAAGCATGCAGCGATAATCAGGATGGGTCTTGGTGTTATAAGCATTTGCTGTTTTCATGCTGTTGTGCTCATCCCGTCAATAAACACGCTGACTGCGTGGCGCTTCGCAGTTGAGCCATGATCTCACTACAGGTTTGATGTTTAATACGCACATGATGGCCTGCTGCAGAGGGGAGAGGTCAGCCTGCACTGCATGATGGGACAGCACAGTCCATGCAGCCGCACACACTTGTCCATTCCAGTTATAAGGCTCTTTCTGAAATTAAAATGGTACGATGATTATTTATGATAAGCTCTAAGCTTGATGCAGATGAATGCTAGGCAAATAAAAAAAGCGCAACCTGAATTTGATTATGCTCATAGTCCAGAATCTGACTCAACATCTTCTTGTGAATGGACACATTGGAGGCCATTTTACTCAGTGCTGTGTCTCTCTGTTGAGCAGAAGGAGGAGTGATTAATAAATACTATGAAGATTTTCATGTAGCATTATAAATGTCTTTACAGTCACTTTTGATCAATTTAATGCATCTTTGCTGAATAAAAGTCCTAATTTACTGATCCCAAACATTTGAACAGTAGAGTACTAGCTGCTCTTGTCCATTTAATATAAGCAAATAGGGAACTGGGTTTTCGAGTTTCAAAATTACTAAAGAGCACGCATCCCCATTGAATAAGTAGATGGAAAAGTGAAGTCAGTATATTTTTGCATTCTACTTTTGTGTTCCAAAAGTAAAATGCAAGTCATGCAGGTTTTGTAACACATGAGGGTGAATAAATGATGAAAGAATTTCATTTTTCGGGTTACTATCCCTTTAATGAGCTAGATCTCAGGTGAGCAGCAGTACCTGAGTGGTGAAGAGGCGAAGAATCAGGTGACATTCTCCTTGAACTTTAGAGGCACTGGATCTGGGCTCTAGCTTAAACCATTTATCATAACCAACGACCGGGATCTCCTAGTGAGAGACAGAAAGTGATCCAAAAGTAGATTCAATGACAAACACAATGAGTTGCCTTACTGTTACAGAAACTAAAGTGTGCAGAATTAGAACTCACATTCAACGGGATGTTGATGCAACCCAGGAAGTCATCAGCATTCTCCTCGCTTCCTGATGCAGCGGCCCCGTTAGCCCTCACGGATTTGGCAATTTGCTTGAAATATCTAATATTATGATGCAACAGTTTGAGTCATACATTCAGCATGCATCTGAGCCAGTATTTGCAGAGAATATGTCAGATGTATCTCAGGCTCATTAGTTTTAAGACAACAGATGGCCATTGTGTGATCTACCTGCCCATTCCTCTGAATCCACTGATTTCATTCAGCTTCTTACAGGCTTCCGCAACAGAAACATCGTCATCATGATCCCTAGGGTGGAAAATAACAAACAATTTTTCAGTGAGAAAAGCAGAGATGACTGTTCTCGTTATGAAGTACATATGTTGATGCAGCTTACCATATGTCCAGATGGAGTAGGTCATTGTGAACATCATCAATGTCACTGTGGAAAACAAACACATTTAAAAATGCACAGATCATCTAATATTGTCTATTCATTTCTAACAGTAGGATACTCACAAAACAAAGTGTTCATTCCACACTGGGTTAAGAGTCTCTGGTTTGACTTCGGTCACCTGGATATCTCTACCTGCCAGCACTTCCTTAACACTGGAGCGCTTCTCTAACTTTTCCCGTCTCTTGCGAAAACTGAACTTCCTCTCTTTCTTCTCCTCAGTGTCTTTGGGCGACTGTCCCAAGAGGATTCCCAGCATGCAGTAGGGGTCACTGTAGCCTATACAGCACCAATAGAAAAAAATACACTAATTAATTAAATAAAGGTCAGTATAAATAGTTTCAAAGCAGATAAACAAATGGTTTGATTCACTGGAAGATTTTTGTGTTGTCTTATTGTTAGATCATTTATGCACTCTCAGAAAAAAAAGGTACAAAACTGTCACTTTATTAGGTAAATAAGGTACAAAGATGTACCCTTTAGCTTTTGTACCTTAGGGTAACGAGTTACAGTTTTGTACCTTTTTTTTTCTTCTTGAGAGTGTGATGTGAATTTTGGTTTGTCAAAAGGAGAAAAAGCTTTGCAGACAAAATAAAGTCTAAAACTAATACAATTTCTATGATGCTTTAGTTAAAAATAAATAAAGATTTTTGAAGATTTTCAAAGGGTATTATGTCGAGATGTGAATGTTTTGCCTTGCTGTTCTTTTTTCCACTACAAATGTCAATGCCACAGATTACATCAAAAAGACATGATATTAGAAGCAAAACACAAATAATTCACAAAAGGCAAAAAACATCTTACCATTGGCATCTTTTGCCATGAGATTCTTGCCTTTCATTACAGAGACCTTGAGAGAAAAGCTGGCTTTCTACAAAAGAATGTTTCAGACATGGATTAGAATGCATCACGGCAGTAATACAAACTGAGCATGTTTCATTGGCTGTTTGACATGGTGGCGGCACCTCGAGTGAGTGCACAGTAAAATAAATGCAAGCATGCCGTGCTGTAGTGCCAAGGCCTGTCGAGAGGAAAGAAATCAATAGAGGTTTTCTTTTTCAGATGTTAGAGGTGAGTATATTATGTATGACAGGCAGTGGGAGACTGCTGTTCCAATGAAGGCTCGGATCATTGTGATGCACATTGAAATACCACAACATTTTTCTTTTCTCTTCAAAGACCTTTAAGAGGTTACAAGAGGTATCCAGGGCTTCTTTCATTGTGACATTTCAAAGTGTCTTTAGTCTTGCAAAAGATAAAACTTGTTTAAATTGTTTCTTTGATTCTGCATCTGTTTAGTAAGAGAGGCTTTCTAATAGATATCAGTATTTTCCACTTGTTAAAGAATTATTTTACCTTTACTCATATGAAAAGAGAAAAGTGTGAAATCTGTCTATAAAGAAATAAGAAGTTGGCTCTTGATATCGAGCTGGCGGCAGATACCACTATTGCTGTGATTGTCAGAACAAAAGTTTGAGAAGAAGAGAGTCATGTTTGTAGTATCAGACAAAAGTTCACAAAATCTATGTGAGACCCTCACCTTGGATTCTCTGACTCGCTGGAGGATGATGTCATGCTCCTCTTGACCCATATCAAAGACCTGAGCGAGAGTGATCAGAGAAAAGACTGGTTTCTAGAAAAAATAGCATTTTGTATTTATTTCTTGTTTTAGCTCAGTTGTCATTGCTAGAACATGCTTGTTTTGTTTACTGTGTTGAGATGAGCTGAAGTGGCGTTTGGTATCGCACTGTATCGCGTGCCTTGTCAGTTTTGCACACTTTCTTGGCCCTTTGTTGTGTTAAAACAGTAAAGTGTGTTCAGCTGAATTCAATTACAGTTTATCAGACTGGTATAAAAAGGTTAGTATACCGCCGCAACCCTCGTGTGAAGACCGAAGAATGTAAAGACCAGCATCTCTACCTATGCGACTCCACTGACACAGGACACAGACAAGGGACTTGAGTATTGCTGCTTATTCATCCTCTTTCGTTCAACTTGTTTCACATCTATTTCAGTCTATATGACCATTCTTTACTATGTTCTTCCAAATCCCTACTATTACTAACAAACGCAAACCACGCGTCACACACTGTTGGCAACGCAATCCTGACAACCTGCACGGTCGTGGACTAATATTATATTATGTATGGGGAAGTCGTGGCCTAATGGTTAGAGAGTTGGACTCGTAACCCAAAGGTTGTGGGTTCGAGTCTCATACCGGCAGGGATTGTAGGTGGGGGGAGTGAATGTACAGCGCTCTCTCCCACCTTCAATACCACTACTGAGGTGCCCTTGAGCAAGGCACCGAACCCCCAACTGCTCCCCGGGCGCCGCAGCAAAAAATGGCTGCCCACTGCTCCGGGTGTGTGTTCACGGTGTATGTGTGTTCACTGCTGTGTGTGTGCACTTTGGATGGGATAAATGCAGAGCACTAATTCCTAGTATGGGTCACCATACTTGGCCACATGTCACTTCACTTTTTCACTTTAATGGTTAGAGAGTCAGACTTGTAACCCAAAGGCTGCAGGTTCGAGTCTCTGGTCTGGCAGGAATTGTCAGTGGGGGGAGTAAATGTAAAGCGCTCTCTTCCACCCTCAATACCACGACTGAGGTGAGACCCTTGAGCAAGGCACCAAACCCCCAACTGCTCCCCAGGCGCCGCAACAATATGGCTGCCCACTGCTCTGTGTGTGTGTGCACTTGGATGGGTTAAATGCAGAGCACAAATTCCGAGTATGGTTCACCATACTTGGCCACATGTCACTTCACTTTAATTTTGTCTATGTCCACTAATACGCTACTTTCTTTTCCTATTGGTCTCTGGAATTGCCAGTATGTGGTAAAAAAAAAGCAGATTTCATTACATCTATTACTAGCCATTCAAGGCTCAACCTCATGGCCCTGACAGAGACCTGGATCAAATCAGAGGACACTGCTACACCTGCAGCCCTTTTCAATAATTTCTCTTTTTCCCACACCCCCCATCTGACTGGAAGAGGTGGAGGTACTTGTCTGCTTATGTTTAATGATTGGAAATGTAATCCTTTACCATATCAGGGTATCAACAACTCCTTTGAATCACATACAGTTACTATCACCCACCCTCAATCCATTTGTAGTTGTTTATTGTCCCCCAGGTCCGCTAACTTCTTGGAGGAGTTAGATGTGTTGCTCTAAAACTTCCCTGAGGATGGTACTCTCTGGTTATTCTTTCTAAACCTCAGGCTGCAGACTTCCAAACTCTGCTAGCCTCTTTTGACTTCAAGCGAGTGTTAACTGTGGCTACTCACAAATCAGGTAACCAACTGGACCTTATTTACACACGCCTCACTCTTAACCTCAACATAGTTCCTGACACAACACATACTCCTCCACGTCACCTTTCAGCATAACCTACGCTCACTCTCACCCTCTCGGCTATCTTCCTCCCCTAAACAGTTCTCATCACTTGATGCTAACAGTGCTACTGACACTCTCTGCTCCACTCTGTCATCTTGTTTAGACACAGTCTGCCCCCTCTCTTCCAGGCCAGCCCGTACCACCCCTTCTGTCCCTTGGCTATCTGATGTTCTCCGCAAGCATCGTTCTAAACTCAGGGCTGCAGAGACCTGCAGGGCGCAAATCCTACTGACCTCAATGTGTATTGGTCACTTCTTTCTTCCTTCTATGCAAATGTCTCCACTGCTAAAAGGACATACTACCACAACAAAATTAACAATTTGTCTAACTCTCGCATGCTCTTTAAAACATTTTCTTCCCTCCTTTGTCCTTCTCCTCCCCCTCCTTAGAATTTTTCGTCCGCTTAGAATTATAAAGTTCTGTCTGACATTTTTGTCAAAACTGAGTTATTCACATATTCTTATATAAGTTGTGTACATTTTTTTATTTAGAAAATAAATAGGTTCTATCTATAAAGTATATGAAATGCAAAATATTTGAAGCTCAATCTCTCAAAACCATTTAGAATGCAGATAGAACTATATAATTCCACGTTGGCGAATTGTCAAACACATCTTACCAGCAAACATAGACTCGCTCACGTCCTTCTCTCCACTCTCAGAGGCAGAACTCATCCTTTCCAATAATCCTACTACTACTTGTCTGCTTGATCCTATTCCATCTCATCTCTTTCAAGCCATTTCTCCTGCAGTTGTACCTGCACTCACTCACCTCATTAACACATCCTTTCACACTGGTGCCTTTCCCTCAGCATTTAAACTGGCTCGGATAACCCCACTACTTAAGAAACCCACTCTTAACCCAGCACTTTTAGAAAACTACAGACGGTATCCCTTCTTCCTTTCAGTGCAAAAACAGTTGAAAGAGTTGTGTTCAACCAAGTCTCGACCTTTCTCACCCAGAACACCCTTCTGGAGAGCAACCAGTCTGGCTTCAGAAGTGGACAGTCAACCGAGACTGCCCTGCTCTCTGTTCTTGAAGCCTTAAGAGCAGCTTCCAAATCTTCAATACTTATCTTGCTGGATCAGTCCACAGCTTTTGACATGGTTAACCACCAGATACTCCTGTCAACCCTCATGGCAAAGTGCATCCCAGGAACTGCACTCCAGTGGTTCGAGTAGTCTTACCTCTCAGATAGGTCCTTCAAGGTATCTTGGAGGGGTGAGGTGTCCAAGTTCCAACATCTAGCTACTGGGGTGCCTCAGGGCTCAGTTCTTGGACCACTTCTCTTCTCTATCTACATGGCATCACTAGGTTATGTCATTCAGACACTGCTATCCATATCATATTCATAGTCATAATTCATATCACTGTTATGCTGATGACACTCAACTCTACCTCTCATTCCTTCCTGATGATCCGACGATAGCTGCTCACATCTCTGCATGTCTAACAGATATTTCTTGCTGGATGAAGAACCATCACCTTAAACTCAACCTTGCCAAGACAGAACGGCTTGTGGTTTCAGCAAACCCAACACTTCATCACAATTTCTCCATCCAGCTAAGCGCATCAACCATAACACCTTCCAGGACAGCCAGGAATCTTGGAGTTGTAAGTGGGGTCTGTGAAATTCACCTGATCATTGCTAAAACTGTTTTCTACTTGTTTTCTTTTTAATTATTATAAAAAATAATAATAACTTGGCCCTCTAACATTAACTCTATCTATTCCATATATTTTCTATTTACTTTTTATTATTTTTATTTTTAAAAAAAACCTTGCTATGTGTACTGCGTTAGACTAACCAGAACTTGTCACACCACTTATATATTGTTTTGATTGCTTCTATTACCCTCATTTGAAAGTCACTTTGGATAAAAGTGTCTGCTAAATGATTAAATGCAAAAGTATATGGGTTAGACCCTACACTGAAATAGTAGCTAATGTAGTCCCCACAAAAGGCTTTCCTATAACTAAAATCATTCCCAGTTCCTGCGGTGCGAACACGCTAAAAAGCAGGTACTTCCACCAATAGTTATAGGAATTATGAAAACATGCGGTGCGAAAGCCCCTTATGTGGTTCATGGGTCTCTAATTTGGAGACCAAGTGAAGTGTCAAATAATTATTTATGAGCACAACTTGATTCAGAAGCTCTGGCTCTTAGTTTCCATCTCAAGTTCTCAACTTTCAAAAACTGCTACAGAAAACTGTTTAACTGCTCGTATATGTCTTTGTTCTCATTTTAACTCTTTAAAAAATAATTCAAAGGTTATAAGTGCTGACAAACATGATTCTTGAGTATTGAGAAAAGGTTCTTTGCCTTTTGAAGCAGTGATGGTAATCACGGTTATGTCAGCGGTTAAGGCAAAAACCTTTTTTTTTTTTTTTTTTTTAAGAAAAAAAATTATAAATAAAACACTTGAAATAACAGCTATCCCTTTTGCAAATGAGAATACATGATTTGGTAAGTGCAGATAATTATATTAATTTTAGCTCCATTGTGAAGAGGTATTGCAGCCAGCCAGACAATATTTTAGTCAGTGATATCCCTTTGACAGTTTGCTTACAATTGTGTAATCACATTTCCTTGTAATGTAGCTAACAACAATAAAAACAACAATTACATTTTTGGTGGCAGGGCCAGTGAAAATGTTGGCAAGGCAAGTAAAAATTTGAACCACTGGCCCGACCAGGGTAGTAGAAAAAATCTTTAGTTTTGAGCCCTGCAAAAACTGCTACAAAAACTGTTTAACTGCTTCTACATGTCTACCTTGTTCTCATTTTAACTCTTTAAAAATTAATTCAAAGGTTATGAGTGCTGACATACATTATTCTTGAGAAAAGGGTTTTTGCATTTTATAGTAGAGATGGTAATCAAAGCTCAGGATATGTCAGCCGTTAAGGCAAAAAATTTTTTTTTTTTTTTAAGGAAAAACATTATAGATCAGACACTTCAAACGTAAGGCCTGCTGCACCTCAGTGTTAGAGGTCTCAGAATGGAATCAGGCTCCTCTGGAGTGACAGGGGTT
The DNA here is from genome assembly GCF_001515625.1 of Sinocyclocheilus rhinocerous. Lineage (NCBI taxonomy): Eukaryota > Metazoa > Chordata > Actinopteri > Cypriniformes > Cyprinidae > Sinocyclocheilus > Sinocyclocheilus rhinocerous. The sequence goes on from NW_015638602.1 coordinate 64,340, forward strand.
TCATGGGTGTAATATAAGCACCGAACATCAATCCCCATCGGGCATGGGCTTTGATGTTTAATCATGTCTGAGACAAGAGCATCTGCTCCAACTCATAAAACCAAGTCAAAGTAAACAAACCCCCCACCACCACCTAAGCTCAACTCTCCGTTCCTCCACAATCCCTTCAAAGACTAGCTTTTTTTTTTTTCAACAATGCAAGCACTTTGAAAACAAAATATTTTTAAAAAAGTATTACTTTGTATTTCATTTCTATTTAGAAAACAATCAGAGCATGATATTCATTTAGGTCTTGGTGGATTTGAAGCGCCAGAGGCACAATACGCATTGTGATATTTGTGTTGTTATGGAGGGATGCGGGAGTGTTTGAAACATGCACTATGCAATTTATTGAGAAAACAACGAAGTTGCACCTTCTGCAGGTAATTGAAAATGTCCCCTTCGTTGGTAACATATTCTGGCGACGGCACCCCAACGCGATTGACCACGGTGTAGATCGCCTCCTCATACAACAAATCCAGCTAAAACAGAATGATTTATTTCAAAATTGTGTAACCTTAAAAGAAAAACTGCAATGTACCACAAGAAGGAATCATAATCTGAATCACTGCTGCTTTTGAAAGGATGACCAGGAGACTCACCTCATCCCTGGTGGATCTCTCAGGAACAAAAGCCTGGTCTTTGTACTCTGGGGGTGGAGGAGCACAGCTGCTCTCCTCCTGTAAATGCATGAGGATGGAGAACCAATAGAAACAAAGATGACAGGTGAGGTGATCAATGAAGAGTGGGGAGATCATTAATTGTGTTTAACAATGAGCTCAAAGCATCTCTCTAACTGTGTAGATTCAAAGGCTTCACTGGCTGAGAACAATGAGCTGGCAAGAGGAGAGTTTATGAGCCCCTCAGAATGATCCTTTATAAGAAATGGATAATTTGATCCAAAATATGAGCTCATTTTCATTTGAGCTGGGCTAATAGATTAAGGGGATCTTGACAATGGCACAGCGATAAACTCCCACTTTTGTCGATGAATGTCATTTACTTTTTAGTTACAACACAATCAGTTCTCAGAGAGAAGTGATTTGATTCAAATGTTCTAATCAATGTCTTCACACTCAGCTATTTCAGGGAGAATTTGAAACAAAGAATAGAAAATAAAACTCAGATAAAGAGGTTTTCCTACCAAGGATTACTACCAATAGTAGTACCACTGTATTCTTAATAGCACCTTGTAATAGTTACCATAAGTACCATGGTCCATGAATAAAGCACTCATTCGGTATCAAATGTCTATTAACGAATAGCCTCACTGTACTAGGTTTGTCTGCTATTCATAATTAATTCAAGATTTTAAAAAAAATCCATTCCATTTGAATTAAATACTGAATTTGAATCGAAATAGCAAACAGGATGCAGAATTACAATTCAAATTTACCTTCACCTACAGTAAATATAGTTGTACTTCATTTATATATACTTGTGTATATTTAACACATTTATTGACAAGTGCAGAAGAACACTTAATTTCCCAGAATGCCATGCCTGTTGAATGTTCCACTTTTTCAGCAGCCTTGTTTCTGGAAGTTTTTTTTCCAAAAGGGAAGTCTTTGTTAAAAAGCTATAAGCCATGAACCAAACCAATCAGCTATGAGGTGAATCACAACATCACAAACTTTGATTTGAAGCAAAAAAGTAAAATTGGACACAAAGTACAAGACTGTACAAGAAAAATGGATGGATAAAGTTACTACATAGTTTAAGCGTATTGCAAAATATGCACATATAAACATATATAAATATGCATATATAAGTATTTAGAGTTTTTAATGGACCTTTTTCACAAGGCTGTGATCAGCATTGCAAATCCTCCAAATTTGTTTATGTTTTCATTTTGTTTTTAAAAATGTATGTACATTTATAACACTATACTTTGTATTACTTTTGCATCAAATTACAAAAAAAATAGTTAACACTAATACGAGGGTGTTTCTAATGTGTCTATGAGAGTGACAGTAAATTTGACATTGTTCTCTCTTCTGACAGCCGTTTTCAGTCTCTCTCTTTTTTTTTTTTTTTGAAAGTCGTGAAAAAACACTATCGTAGAGTTTTTCTTTTGCTATTTAAGCAAATGGGAATGCAAAAAAATATATATGATGCAGTCTTCCATTCACTGCTATAGAATTTTACCCAACTATGATTTCTGCTGCTGAGAAACCCGGAAATGTGAAAAAGATCCATTCAGTGCAATTTTCCCACTTTGATTCGGTGGAGATTTCTGGTGGAGAAACAACTGTAAATCTGCTGTTAAACACAATTATTTTTTTAAAAAGTTGAAATAATGCATACACCATCAATTAAAATGTGTAGCTTACAGTACGTTTGTTTTTAAAGATGTATAAGTAATTAAAATCAATTCCGCATAGGAGAAAATGAATGGGATTTTTACTTCCAGGAACTTACACTCTATTGTGATTCAGTAAATTACACTTCCTGTAATTCCAATTCAACTTCCTGTGGGTGTGGCCAATTCAATAAAAATTTCAGCAACAGTCACTTGATCATAAAATCCCAGGAAAACAGCCATCAATTTGCTAGCAATAACTCTAGCACTGACCGCTGTCAAGAGCTCATGAATCCACTGTAAGGAAAACACTGAACCAGAGATGTGCACGTGGGACGTTATTAAGGAGGGATTCGCTGCTCGCCAAAAGAACAGTGCTGCCTGTTTCATCTTTGTTAAAGACCAGTCCAGACACATCTACCAGGGTGAAGAGATAAAATTTGAACTTTACAACATAAATGGGAAAGTTATTTTTGTCCACAGCAGAATGGTGAATTCCGATATCAGACCCTCATAGCAGACGTGCCATATGGTGGTGGGAGTATCATGAATTACAGCCTAAGAACTGGATAGCTCACAGTCTTTGTGGGCACAATGAATCCTAACTGTACTCTTCATCTCCACAGTAGTACCGCCGGCTAACACTTGTGAATTTCTCTGTCTGTTTGTATCCAATCTCACTAGGCATTGTATTTCATTCTGCACTGCATTTAGTCTCTTTGCTTGTATTATTATTTGCCTGTCAATTAGGTTAGCTGACATTTATTAACATTATTACATGACATTTCCTCATATCATTTCCATTGTCGCTGTAAGATTGTGGAGGAATTACATTTTATTTTTCCTTACAGCTGGACTATAATGAGAAGAATGGCACTAAACCTGACTTCATGCATTGCAATGCTAATGATCCTAAACACACAAGTAAATCAATAACGGAGAGGAGCAACCAGAGAAATTGTGTGTTTTCCAATGGTCAAGTCCTGACCTTTAGCCGAATGAAATGTTGTGGCATGACCTGTT
>NW_015638603.1:0-1069 GCF_001515625.1 Sinocyclocheilus rhinocerous
CTCTTGACCGGATAACTTCTATAGCTTTAATAAGAAGACATTTCTTACTTTAATGCTGCTTTTAAATGCTCTGGCGTGAAGATAAACATGGCAGATTGTGTGCAGCTCACTCAGGGCGGGGTCTCTGCACGGCAGTGTCAGTCAGTGGCCATGGCAGTAATATTATAATAAGAACCCCTTCCTACATCAGAAGGGGAGAGAAATCTGATCGGCTCATTTTCTCACATGCTTGCAGAGAAAGGCTTACAAAACCAAACTTACTGGGTTCTTCTTTTTCACGTTTTCTGAGTTGGTACTAGATGCACTGAACACTCAATTATAGCACTTAAACACAGAAGAAGTCAGATTTTCATCCGATGAGCTCTTTTAACACTATGTTCCAGATTTTCATCCGATGAGCCCTTTAAAAGGGTACATTAATTAAAAAAATCTATTTTCTAGATTAAAAATGTTATTAACTGTGGAAATGCATCATAATGTGTAGAAAGTGTTCCCCTTTAACACATGAACACTTCCAGTCACCCATCATCCAGTGTGAAATGGACTATTCCTGAACTTTCCATCGGAGTTCGCGAAGTGATGGAGGAGAGAGCAGGTGGATGATAACGGGAAAGGAGATTGGCTGAATATTGTAGATAGTTTGTAGTTTAAAGTAAACAGTATTAATCCAAATTGGAGGAGTTTTTTATTGAATGTGCGTGTGCGTGCATCACACTGTAAGTAATCATATAATTATTGAGCATTATTGAACACCGTTCCGTATGTGTAAGTATTTACATTTTAATATTGTTTACATGAATGTACACCACTGCTATGACATCACTACCATTCAGTATTATTCATGTCATTTACTGTCAGTTTATTCATATTTATATTTTATTAGGGGCAGTCGTGGCCTAATGAAAGTGAAAAAGTGACGTGACATGTGGTCAAGTATGGTGACCCATACTCGGAATTAGTGCTCTGCATTTAACCAAAGTGCACACACACAGCAGTGAACACACACACACCGTGAACACACACCCGGAGCAGTGGGCAGCCATTTATGCTGCGGCGCCCGGGGAGCAGT
>NW_015638603.1:3800-6161 GCF_001515625.1 Sinocyclocheilus rhinocerous
GGTAATTCTCAACATGCCATTAGGTCGTAAATGGATCTGGTCTAGCAGAGGTGTCGTGGTTGCCATGGGGACCAGGGTCCTGGGCCTCATTCACAGACAACTTGGCACCCAGTATGTTTATTGGGTGAGGGGTCTGTGAATGTTTGTTAATCTAATGAATAATTGATTTGTTAAATCAAATGAAAAATGATGTGTCTGATTGGTCCAGACGCTACACAGTGTTCATATGTGAGGCCTATGAGGCCTGCTGTCTGAGTACGAGGAGAAGTCACGATGACCTGCTTGTTCTCGCTTGTTGAAGAAAAACAGGATACCATCTTGAATTTCGGGAAGACACTACGTGAGGAATGAGACATATCAAATGCTTATCACATTTTCTCGGCTATGTAGGGTATTAGGGAGACGACCATTGAGAAACCAATGGGCAAAAGGGTATAAATGTAGAGATGCATGCTCACTTGTTTTTGTCATACATATGGCGGAGCTCACTGCTGTATTGTTTGACCTTCTTGCAAAAATAAATAATTAAAAGACCGTCTCTGACCATGTTCTTGATTTAGGAAGAAAAATTCTATTACACACTGTAAGTTATCTGTGTGAACGCTTTACACGTTTTACCACCATATCAAAATGCATAGGAACCTGGCTAATTTTAGGTTCGTCTGTGGTTTGCCAAGTTGTCCTTGTAGTTTTCAGACTCTGTCTGCACTAAAGTCACACACTGCACTAAAGTCGCTCTAGACCTGCTCAAATGGATGCCATGATTTGTCAGGTTGCAGGATGTGAGCATACATCTCCCAATTTGCATAGCTTGTGCCGACCTCTTAAAATGGCATATAAGAGATGGAAAAAAGGTTACCTGACCCTTTCCCAACTGTAAAAAACTTTAATGCAAAATCATCTTTCACATCTCACATCAGCAGGAAACACAGAGAGACTTTGGAGAGCCATGTACAAGTAGAGAATGATGCATCAAACTGTTGATGTGACAGTGAAATCCATGATGATAGCCTTACGCATTTTGAGGATGAAGATTGTTGCAGTTATAAAGAAGACACATTTTTGACAATCTGGCACTGTTCTATTTGAGGATGCAAGCTAAAATGCTGCTACCAGCCACCACTAACCAAAGTTTAATAAGAGGAATTCCAGGTGGTGCATGACAGCAACATTCAACGTATCTTTTCAAAACTGAGAGATGAATTAACAAACCTGAATATGTCATTAACTGATATTGATAAAATCATAGCAGATCTAACAAGAACAATCTTCTGAGGTTGTGTAATGAGGGAGTATTTAGGTCTGATGAGACTCAGAAGACATATTTCAAGAGGAATTTGAACTGTGTGGCACTTAAACAAGTGTATCTAGGTAAAAATTACTGCTTTTTGCAGTAAGGGAGACCCTCAAAGCACTTTTGAGCCATGAGTCAGTCAGAGCACAGCACACTGAAGCAAAAGCACACAGATCAGCGATATAAGAGATGATATTTTTCAGCAGTGTATGTCCTCAGTGTCCATTATCTTGTATCAGGATTCCTTTGAAGTGGTGAATCCACTTGGATCAGGGAGAAAAAAGCACAAGCAATTTGCTGTTTACATGTCCCTGTCAGAAATCTGTCCTCATAATAGGTCCTCTATAGACCCCATGCAGCTTGCTATGCTTTGTAAGAAGGAAGATTTGCAGTTCTTTGCGCAAGAGAAAGTGTTTGGTCCTCTTGTAAGAGATTTGAAGGATCTTGAAGAGGCAGGGGTTCAGCTGGGCAGTGGTCAAATAATAGAAGGGGCAGTGCTTGCAATAGATGGAGATAATCTTGGGTCACACGTGATTGGTGGCTTCACAGTGAACTGCAGTAAAAGTAAATATTTCTGTCACTACTATATAGATAGAAATACTTTTCAAAATGCTCCAACAGAATTAGGCCTCCCACGCACAAAGGAAAGTTACAAGGACTATGTTAATGAGCTTTCCAGGAATCATCATTTAGCTGATGTTCATGGCATAAAAATGGACTCTGTGTTTAATAACCAAGTGAATGCGGGTGGTAAGATTCTCGTGTGTTCGGCTTGCGGGAGAATAACATTATTTAGCCTATTTCTGACGGATACTCATGTGTGCGGCTTGCGGGAGAATAAAATTATTAACCTATTTCTGACGGTTCTGACTGTATTTCTATGTTCTGAAAAGTTCCTTGTTCATGTCCATGTTCATCATTCCATTGAATTTAACTCATAAATAAATCTAAACATGTTTATTTTCTGTTTCTTTTTTATTTATATTCAAAAGGGAAGCAAGTGAAACAAATAACAGAGTAGCGGGAAGAAGCAGTCAGTGCATTGAAAATAAAACTACTTATACCTT
>NW_015638604.1:0-157 GCF_001515625.1 Sinocyclocheilus rhinocerous
ATGAATGTAAATGAAAATATGAATTAGTTCAAATAAATGTACATTATTGCTACATGGATGCAATCATGTTGTGACAGGAAAGACCAGAATCCACAAAACACTAACTGCATAGTATACATGTAATGCACAGTATTCTCATAATTTACATTACTACACA
>NW_015638604.1:1071-1281 GCF_001515625.1 Sinocyclocheilus rhinocerous
TCATGTCTGATGGGGGCAGTGGATCTCTGGTACTACCACTACATCCTCTGGGTCAGCATCAGAAGTTTGTTTATGAAAAAGTTGCTCCGCTCGCTGGAAATTAAGAAAGGACATGTATTACAGTCTAACAATACAAACTGCTTTGAACTCCCATTAAACATTTCGAACTTAAAATATTTCAAACAAATAAACACACAATATAATTATTTA
>NW_015638605.1:0-523 GCF_001515625.1 Sinocyclocheilus rhinocerous
CGGGGGGGGGAACGGGGACTGGCGGATTAATAGGAGAACGAAAAATGGGTTTCAACTTAGACACATGAAAGACGGGATGGATCCTCCTGTACGCTGGAGGAAGTTTGAGGCGGACTGCCACTGGACTAAGAATTTTAGTGACAGTGAACGGGCCAATTAATTTAGGAGCCAACTTACTAGACACGGAGCGGAGCGGAATATTTTTACTAGAAAGCCACACTTTTTGACCGACGACGTAGACGGGAGGCTTCGACCGGTGGCGATCGGCCTGGGCCTTGGTGCGCGCCCCCACCCGGAGAAGCGTCTGACGAGCAGTTCTCCAAGTGCGGTGACACCTCTGGACAAAGGCGTGGGCAGAGGGGACCGCGACTTCGGATTCCAGATCAGGAAAAATAGGTGGCTGGTACCCTACGCTACACTCAAACGGAGAAAGGCCCGTAGATGACACTGGCAATGAGTTGTGTGCGTACTCCACCCAAGAGTTGTTGACACCACGAGGATGGGTTCTGCAAAACCAAACATC
>NW_015638606.1:0-109 GCF_001515625.1 Sinocyclocheilus rhinocerous
CATGTTTATTATCTCTCTCTCTTGTTCTTGCGTGAATATGGGCCCTCTTCCTCGTTGTCGTTCCCGACCCTCAATCCTATGTAGAGAATAATACATGTAACTTACTGTA
>NW_015638606.1:5891-9786 GCF_001515625.1 Sinocyclocheilus rhinocerous
CATGCCCACGGATAAATGCTGGATCTTTAATGTTATGGGCCTATTTTTCTGCCGGAGGTCCTGGACATCTTGTTCAGATACATGCAGTACGGATTCTATCAAATACCAACAGATAAAAAATCTAAACCTGCCTCTGTTAGAAATCTTATAATAGGCCATGGTTGGATCTTCCATCAGGACAATGATCCGAAACAAACACCCAAATCATCACAAAAATGTGTCACTGAGCACAAAATGACGCTTCTGCCATGGCCGTCCCAGTTCCCTGACCTGAACCATATAGAAAATGAGTGTGGTGAACTGAAGAGAAGCACCAACATGCAGCTGGGAATCTGAAGGATCTGGAGTGATTCTGTATGAAGGAATGTTCTCTGATCTCTTGTCAGGTCTTCTCCAAACTCATCAGGAATTATAGGAGAAAACTCAGAGCTGTTATCTTGGGAAAAGGACGTTGTAATAATTGGGTGCCAATAATTGCGGCCAACGTGAACTAGAGAAAAACATTTATTTCATAATGAGATTTTGTGAATTTTTTTAATGAAAGATCAAAAGGATAAACGATGCAGATTTGTTTTCATAGAGCCACCTTTGCTCATATTTATCAAGCTCATATTTACCAAGGGTATATATATATATATATATATATATTAACATTGCTTCACTGTTTCTATATTTTAAAGAAATTATAAAGAAATATTGTGTCAAACTATTACAAAAATTAATAAAGAAGTTAAAACCAACAATTACAGCATTATATAAGAATTTTTTTCTTCTTCATTATGATTTCTGGATGGTTTCATCATCTTCACAATTTTGACTTTATACCCCTTAAAAAAAACATTACAACAAATTATTAGGGAATTGAAAACTTCATTATAGAAGATTATATTAAAGTCATGAATTGCATTTCCAGTGCATTTCTAACTAAATGAATAAATCCAAACACAAAAGAATGAGCATGCATCATTGACCCATTTACATACGCTGGGCTGATTTACTGGTCTCTCTGCAGCCTGCATTGACACAACACCTTCTATTAATGATAGCACGAATGCACTGTTCTCAGTCATGTTGCCCTCATATTAAATAAGCAGTCTGTTTTGTTTTTGTTTTTGTTTTGTTTTGTTTTTTCATAAGAGAACACCGTGAGCTAATCTCATTTATCCTTAAATGACTCAGCATCAAAATTAAAATGCACCCATTGAAACAGCATTTCATTTTTTTTTTTTTTGCTGAGGCTAAAGCAGTTTTCCACAGGCTGTGGCTCAACTAATTAAGCTTCTCCAACTTTGCACTGACAGTCTTTATGAGCATTGTTCTTTGGCAATACATTTAATCTAGAGCATTTCTTCCCCACTCAAAATAGCAATGAGGGTGTGAGTGGTGCAAATGGGTTGGACATGCTCGCGTTTAACTAGTGTGGCTAAAAGAATATCTGAGATTTTGAGGGGAGCTGGACACAAATAAAAATGTTTGGAGTCGTGTGAATTACTTGTGGATTATTGTGATGTTTTTGTCATCTATTTAAACTCTCTTTGATGGGACCCATTCACTGCAGAGGAGTCATTCGCAAGCAAGTGATGTGAAATTTAGTTTATTTTTATTTTCGATGAAGAAACAAATTCATCTACAGTACATCTCAGATGACCTGAGGGTGAGTACATTTTAAGCACATTTTCATTTTAGGGTGAACTATTCCTTTAACCCTAAAAAAGGGCAAGACCATAGAGAGACAGCAGAAAATTAATTTATTGATATTTTCCATCTTATCGGGACTCAAATAAAACATTTTTTTTTAAACTGCTATGCTGCTATGTCACAATTACCAGCTGGAGTGCCCATGAACTCTGGAGGGCACTCCTTCCAACTTACAGTGTTCCTGTTTCTTTGTGTGGATTTGCCAGTTTCTAGGTTTGTAGCATCTGTCTATTTTGTCTTTAATTATTAAAACTGTTATGCATTTGGATTCTCTCTCTGCCTCGTCTCTTCAAACGCGTAACAAATATCAAATGACAACCGGTTTTTGAGGAAGGTTTATCAGTCTATCTCTCAAAATCTTCGTAAGATTTTGAAATCAAATAATGACAATCAATTGTTTTAATAATGAACAATTAATCTCACAATTTTTCTGTAAATTCACTAAATGGTTATGCCACTTTAGCATGCAATTTCAACATTATGTATGTTTAAGTAAAAAGAGGTATGTAAACTGCATTTCTCAAAGTGTTCTTCTGGTAAACCCCTGTGTGTGAATGTTCGTCAAAAGTCTTTGTGCAGAGCTAGATGGAATTCTCAGACAGATTAATTTACCTTCTGTTTCTGATCCCATCAAAGACCCACAAGCACTTCTGACCCCACTGATTGTGCTGGGTATAAGTTTCTAATATTGTTGGCTGCTGAGCCTTTTTTGCTGTCATCAGATATTATCGGTGCAACTAAATATCCTGTTATCCCTCAGTGTGAACATATTTCAGTAAGCAATTCCCACAGATCACTGCAAGTTCAAGTATTTGCCACTGTTTAGATTTGTCATCAAAGATGCAGTTTTTCTTAAACCTATTGTTGCTTTCCTTGATTACACTCTACCTAATTTACAGAAGTAACCAAAAAAATGTTTGCACTTTTAAAAACTATGTAAAAACGTTTTAGTTGGCTAACCATAAGTTGCCTTACCATATACAGTGGGAAAAAAGTAAATGGTTTAATCTTATTATATGTGATTTTAATGTAAAATACTGTCAAATTTTGGAGGAAAAACTTGAGATATAATTTATGGTCGAAAAACATTAAAAGGACATTCCCATAAGTTCCTGTCACAGTATTTTTACTGTGAATTTCTGGAAACCCCACCTGCCCATTTTTACTGTAAATTTAACCAACACGGTCTCACTCCCAACTCGTCACATATGGACGCTTGGTCAGGCTCCCTTGGCGTCATTTTTTAACGCACTGGGTACCTCTTTGGCGTCATTTTTCAACGTGCAGGGAATCCAACAGACTTCTGACCGGAGCCTGCTGCATTGAAATTTGACGTGTTAGGGAAGCATACTGCAGTGACTACGATAAATAGTAATAAAAAAGAATAGGCTACAATAAATTATTTATGGCAGGGCGAGTCAATTGGCGCCCCCCAGGTCATATTTACCTAGCTCTCCAACTGATTTTTTTATTTTAAAAATCGCTGGCTGTCTGATATCAAAGTGCCGTCTGTGAAACAGGGTTCAGCGGTGACTTTAACAACACTCCATGGCGCGAGCAACAGCAGTATGCACTTTTTAGTGTTTCCTAGGTAATGCTGGCATTTTTGTCGGAGGCTTGTTGATGTTGATAAACGTATTTAAAGGCAGAGTAAGCGATTTCTGGTAGCCAATGTTGATATTTGAAATCACCAAAACAAACACGCCCCTACCCCAAAAGGGTCTTGGCCCTATTTTGATAGCTCCGCCCCACATATACGTACGCAACCCAGGCAACGATTAGTTCTGTGAAACAAAGCAAAACCAATGTTACACCATGTCTACGGCTTCTACGTGGACCTGGCCCTCCATCCCTCCCCCTGTTCCGCCTCCGATCCACCGCCCTCCTGAATAGTAAAGTGTTTGGAGCGTCTGGAAGGGGGGGGCTATGTCACGAATCCGGTCTATGAACATCAATTCAATCACCACCAGAGGTCACCCTTCCATTACATTGACTCTCGCAAACTGTTGCATGTCATCCCAGACTACATATCCAATCATCCATTGCACTGATTGCACACAGCACTGATTGCACACAGCACTGATTGCACACAGCACTGATTGCACACAGCACTGATTGCACACAGCACTGATTGCACACAGCACTGATTGCACACAGCACTGATTGCACACAGCACTGATTGCACACAGCACTGATT
>NW_015638606.1:15052-59605 GCF_001515625.1 Sinocyclocheilus rhinocerous
TTTTGGTGATTTCAAATATCAACATTGGCTACCAGAAATCACTTACTCTGCCTTTAAGTAGTGTGAGAGCGCAACGATGCTCTAAATGTGTTGGCATAGCAACGTGATACTTCCTGTTTCCTTTTCCGCCTGTCCTACGAAGGCCGTCTCGTTTAATTATTGGTTGAGGACACTTCGTATATGCATCCTACAGAGGATGCGACCTCCAGAGGATTCGAACTCCGGAGGGCGCAGCCTTCTAAATGAGACACATTGTGTGTAGGTCATCGCCGATGTGCGTTAAAAAATGACGCCAATGGATCCTGACCAAGCGTCCATTTGTGACGAGTTGGGAGTGAGACCATGTTGATTTAACTGAATATAGGCTTTTTAAAAAATGGTCAATTGTTAATTGTTAATCCTGAAAGCAGTTTTTTGGAAACTGTGCTACATTTTTTCAGGATTCTTCAAACCAGAAAGTTCAATGAACAGCATTTATTTGGAAAAAAATTTTTGTAACATTATAAATGTCTTTACTGTTACATTTGATCAATTTAATGCATACTTGCTGAATGCAGAAAAAACTACATTTTAATATATATTAAAATATAAAACAGTCATTTTTAAATTGCAATAATATTTCACAATTTTAGTGTTTTTATTTTTGATCAAATAAATTCATTGTTTGTGAGCATAAGAGACTTCCTTCAAAAACATTTAAAAAATCTTAATTATTCAAAACTTTTGGCTATAAAAAGTGGCAACTTGCAATCACAGCATTTATTTGTGTTTCACATTATGTATGGCTATTTTGAAAAAAAAATTTGAAAGACATTTCCATCCATCCATTTTCCAAACCGCTTGTCTTATGTAGGGTTGTGGAGGTGCTATCCCAGCGTTTCAGGTCGTAGGCAGGGAAACACCTTGGATGGATGGCCAGTGTATTACATGTTTCCATTAGTTAACTAATCATATCTATTTTACAGAGGCACTAAGGGGGCAGAGGTTGCATTTTAAGCTGCTCTTACATCAAAGGCATTTTAGTAAGCATCTTGCATGTGCCGCCAAATCATTGTGTTGTCTAAATTGTTTCGCTTCTGTTCATTCAAACACAGGTGTGCAGGTCTTCATCATAAGCAGTTTGATGTTTCATTGGAGAAGTGTTGTCCTGCAAGACAAATATATTTATGTTGCTGATGAGACTTTCAGATGCTTAGAGGCAGCGCTGAGTTTTTCCTGAACAAAATAAAACAAGCAAAAGCATTTTTTTTTCAAATTACTTTCCAAATTTAGAAATAATTTTCCTTCATTTAAGTAGTGTGAGAGCGCAACGATGCTCTAAATGTGTTGGCATAGCAACGTGATACTTCCTGTTTCCTTTTCCGCCTGTCCTACGAAGGCCGTCTCGTTTAATTATTGGTTGAGGACACTTCGTATATGCATCCTACAGAGGATGCGACCTCCAGAGGATTCGAACTCCGGAGGGCGCAGCCTTCTAAATGAGACACATTGTGTGTAGGTCATCGCCGATGTGCGTTAAAAAATGACGCCAATGGATCCTGACCAAGCGTCCATTTGTGACGAGTTGGGAGTGAGACCATGTTGATTTAACTGAATATAGGCTTTTTAAAAAATGGTCAATTGTTAATTGTTAATCCTGAAAGCAGTTTTTTGGAAACTGTGCTACATTTTTTCAGGATTCTTCAAACCAGAAAGTTCAATGAACAGCATTTATTTGGAAAAAATTTTTTGTAACATTATAAATGTCTTTACTGTTACATTTGATCAATTTAATGCATACTTGCTGAATGCAGAAAAAACTACATTTTAATATATATTAAAATATAAAACAGTCATTTTTAAATTGCAATAATATTTCACAATTTTAGTGTTTTTATTTTTGATCAAATAAATTCATTGTTTGTGAGCATAAGAGACTTCCTTCAAAAACATTTAAAAAATCTTAATTATTCAAAACTTTTGGCTATAAAAAGTGGCAACTTGCAATCACAGCATTTATTTGTGTTTCACATTATGTATGGCTATTTTGAAAAAAAAATTTGAAAGACATTTCCATCCATCCATTTTCCAAACCGCTTGTCTTATGTAGGGTTGTGGAGGTGCTATCCCAGCGTTTCAGGTCGTAGGCAGGGAAACACCTTGGATGGATGGCCAGTGTATTACATGTTTCCATTAGTTAACTAATCATATCTATTTTACAGAGGCACTAAGGGGGCAGAGGTTGCATTTTAAGCTGCTCTTACATCAAAGGCATTTTAGTAAGCATCTTGCATGTGCCGCCAAATCATTGTGTTGTCTAAATTGTTTCGCTTCTTTTCATTCAAACACAGGTGTGCAGGTCTTCATCATAAGCAGTTTGATGTTTCATTGGAGAAGTGTTGTCCTGCAAGACAAATATATTTATGTTGCTGATGAGACTTTCAGATGCTTAGAGGCAGCGCTGAGTTTTTCCTCTTTCAATGCACATTATGAAGACTTTCAGAAGTTCAGCCTCTCTTCTTCTCTTTGCTTCTGTCTCTTTTCTCACATTTCTCTGGTTTTGTTTCAAAACATACTCAGCTGCCCCAATGTCTACCAGAGGTGTAAAGAGTACCTAAAAACCATACTTGAGTAAAAGTACAGATACCATACAGTGAAAATTACTCCACTACACGTTACACTCATTTCAAATGTAGTGGAGTAAAGAGTAAAAGTTGCTAATATCTTTGATACTCAGTACAACTACAAAGTATCCGAAAAGATACTCAAGTACAGTAACTAATTACATTTACTCCAATACTTTACACCTCTGATGTCTACTACCTATATAGACAGCTGTCTTTTGTGTGAGCATCCTAACTGAAATGAAATCTTATAAGTGATTGATTTGAAATGCATAGCAATAAAAAGCATCAAACAATTAAGTGTTCTTCAAGTACTGACAATGACAGCAGCAGAGGAACAACGTAATAATATAATTATCATAAATATGCATAGTACAAAAATTAAAACAGAACAAATGTAAAATTATTTATTTATGATAATTATGATCATGTTAATTATGTTTACATTTCATCAACATCAGTATTGAATGAATAATATTTATAAATAACATTTCTTGCACTCTGCCATCTTTAATGTGTTTTTACATTCCCACAATGCATTCTGGGATTTTGCCTTCTCCACAAAGGATAAATACGATGGCTGCCTTATAATTTGGCCAAAATAATGCTGCACACTTTTTGGAACAGCCTTTGCATCTATCATTAAAAAAACAATAATAAAATAAATAAACAAACAAACAAAAACTGCCTATGCTAGGTTTTGGAACAGAGCATCTCTATTTGTCTGTCTGTGTCCTTTGCTGACTCTCTCTTTGTGCTTTTAAGAGTGTGTCTCATTTATTTTATTTTGATCTCCCTCTTTGCCTCTTCTGTTGTGTCCCACTGGGCTGTTCTGATTTTCTCTGTGTGCCAGCTGTGCCCCAAAACATATGATTTAAATGATGACCAGTAGAGATTACTTCCAGACCTACTGATATGTTTTCATGGTTCTGTTAATTTCTACTTTTTGGGTATAAAACAGTGGTACTCAGCTGGTAAGTTGGAACCCAAAAATGGGTAATAAATTAAAAAATAAAATGCAAAAGGGAAAAAATATTATGGAACTCAATGGCTGCAGCAACTGTTTGGTTATCAAAATACTTCAAAATATCTTCTTTTATGTTCAACAGAAGAAAGAAATTCATACAGGTTTGTAACTTGAGGGTCAGTAAATGAGGACAGATTTTTCATTTTTCAGTGAACTATACCTTTAACTCATGAAAGAGAAATGAATTAATTGGGTGTTTCAATGGTTTATGCATGTATTGAAAAATATAAGCACTAGTATTTATTCAAAAAGGTACATGTGATTGTCATGGACACACCAGACTCTTCCAACTATCAGCTATCACAATCACCTGAGTTCTGAGCACACACACCTGATAATCATCACCACTCATCACCCTGCACTATAAGAGCACACAGTTCACGCAGTCACATTGTCTGGTCTCCCTTGTGGAAAGAAGACTCATCTCCATGCGCTTTACTTTCCTGATATCCATTGTCACGTTCCATGATTTCCTTTGTCTCCCATGTGTGCTCTTATGGTTTCCCAAACCTGCTACAGTTGACTGGATCCAGCTCTTGGAAAACCCTTCATTCATCCATTCACTCTCTGTGTTCTCCATTTACCTGGTAAACAGAACATTATCATCAGTATCACCATATCCTTTGACATATTTGCCAATACTCACCTGCCATTGATTACTTCAATCTGTACAATACACCTGCCTGTTTGGTTCTAACTTGTCTGTGTCTGGAGTCTGACTTCCCATTACAATGATGGCTTAAAAGAATAGTAAATGCTATTAAAAAATTATAAACATTTCACGTTTATCTTGTTTTTAATATATATATATTTTTTTAGCTTTATTTTAAGGTTGAAATTTAATTATGTATACAATAGTGTTTATTTTTGTTAATATAATTTATGTATAAATTATACAATTTGTTATAAAGTATAACTGGAATAATTACGTCTAAAAACATGCTGTTCATTTAGTTTCAATACACTTCCTATTTAAGCCCCGCCCACCTCTGGTGCTGTTAAAATGATATCATTGAAAAACATATACAGATAATAGCTTAGTGTACAGATAATGGGTTGCTACTGCTCAACACACTTTCATGAATTTTACAAGTGGTGAATTGGATTTCTCATGAGATCGGGTTTTACTGGCTGTTAATGATCACAATACAGGTGCATCTCAATAAATTAGAATGTCGTGGAAAAGTTCATTTATTTCAGTAATTCAACTCAAATTGTGAAACTCGTGTATTAAATAAATTCAATGCACACAGACTGAAGTAGTTTAAGTCTTTGGTTCTTTTTTTTTATTTTGGCTTACATTTAACAAAAACCCACCAATTCACTATCTCAAAGAATACGTCATAAGACCAATAAAAAACATTTTTAGTGAATAGTTGGCCTTCTGGAAAGTATGTTCATATACTGTACATGTACTCAATACTTGGTAGGGGCTCCTTTTGCTTTAATTACTGCCTCAATTCGGCGTGGCATGGAGATGATCAGTTTGTGGCACTGCTGAGGTGGTATGGAAGCCCAGGTTTCTTTGACAATGGCCTTCAGCTCATCTGCATTTTTTGGTCTCTTGTTTATCATTTTTCTCTTGACAATACCCCATAGATTCTCCATGGGGTTCAGGTCTGGTGAGTTTGCGGGCCAGTCAAGCACACCAACACCATGGTCATTTAACCAACTTTTGGTGCTTTTGGCAGTGTGGGCAGGTGCCAAATCCTGCTGGAAAATGAAATCAGCATCTTCAAAAAGCTGATCAGCAGAAGGAAGCATGAAGTGCTCCAAAATTTCTTGGTAAACGGGTGCAGTGACGTTGGTTTTCAAAAAACACAATGGACCAACACCAGCAGATGACATTGCACCCCAAATCATCACAGACTGTGGAAACTTAACACTGGACTTCAAGCAACTTGGGCTATGAGCTTCTCCACCCTTCCTCCAGACTCCAGGACCTTGGTTTCCAAATGAAATACAAAACTTGCTCTCATCTGAAAAGAGGACTTTGGACCACTGGGCAACAGTCCAGTTCTTCTTCTCCTTAGCCCAGGTAAGACGCCTCTGACGTTGTCTGTGGTTCAGGAGTGGCTTAACAAGAGGAATACGACAACTGCACTGTAAAAAGTAATCACTGAATCTACTTAAGAAAGCGAGTAAACATAACTGATTTTTACAAATTTGTTGAGTTTACTTAATTACACTGTGTTATGTGAACTTTCAGGTGGATGCAATAGTAAAAATAAAGATCTCTATGAGATTTGAGTGAATTACACTGCAGCATAACATGCTAATTTTTTGAGGCAAAAAGATGATGAGAGATGATTTTCTGTGGGCCTTTTTATGATGTCTTAAGGAACTCTCAAAGCTAATGGTGTTTAGTTCTTTGTCAAACAGCTGACACCTGTGATGGGCGACCGCGGGGGTCTCTACAATGATAATTATACTCTGAATGAATATGCAAGTACATAAAGCGTTTCTTGATTTCACCCCTGAGAAATTCAAACATCAAGCCCATTGACACTGGCGATTGCCCTATAGAGAAAGAGAAAGAGAAAGTTTGTGGGAAATTGC
Source organism: Sinocyclocheilus rhinocerous (assembly GCF_001515625.1). Classification (NCBI taxonomy): domain Eukaryota; kingdom Metazoa; phylum Chordata; class Actinopteri; order Cypriniformes; family Cyprinidae; genus Sinocyclocheilus; species Sinocyclocheilus rhinocerous. The sequence continues at coordinate 21,242 of NW_015638606.1, forward strand.
CAATTTAGCCTTAAATGGCACACTTCTGCTCAGGTAGTACTCTTACCTTAAAATTTCACACAAAAAAAACATGTTCATGTAATTCTGTTGATCACAACACAAGCGTTTGAATGGCTGCCTCACACCTGTTTTCTTCTGCATATACCTTCACAGTAATATCAACCCACTTCAACTTAAAAGCTTGTTTAATTGCTTCCTTACAAACTGAATTAACTTTAAAATCATTCTATTCACTATTTTAACTCCATATTGTACAGTATGCTCAAAAAAAGATATAAAGAAATATAGCCTTGCTATTATGTAGTAAATCAATATTTCATATCCACATATTCATTTATGAAGTTCATATTATGCTGAAGCTAAAAATAAATGGTCTATTACAATGTGCAAAATGATCTGCCTAGCACCAAGATGACCACTACATCAAAATTACAGTAATGTTAATTTTGTAATCCAGGTAATTTCAATAAAATTAAGATGCAAGGTGGCGCCAGTTGTGTTTTTATGAAATGCGAGTCTACGGGATATGAGAAACATGAAAGTACTGCCGTTTTTAGTTACCCGAATGAGCGGAGTGATTGATCAGCATGTACTGTTTAATATATTGGTCTATTGCTCTGTCCAAAGTGAGGTTACAACTTAAAGCTGCAGGGCGTAAATTTTGCTTCTTTGTCGCCATCTCTGTTTGAAAACCTGCAATTGCAGCTGTTTGCAGAATTATCTTCCTTGAGTGAGTTGTGCGCCGGTGTAGTGCCGAAATTTGCACCCTGCCAGATTATGCATCCCCTAGTATTGGTAGGTTTAGGAGTAGGTGTGGGGGAGGGGTTAGGATTAGGGGTGGGGTTGAGATTAGGCAATCAGGTAGAGGGGGTGCATAATCTGGCAGGGGTGCAGAATTCGGCACAACACCGGCAGAACAACAACAATGCGCTACATGTTTATTTTCCACTCTTTTTTTATAATTGACGGAAATCTGTCGTAGCGACGGAAAACTTTAATCCCTGTTGATGTGTGAGCCCAAATTTAAAAACCCCTAGTCTGTAACATATGTGAGATAAAATAGTTTGCTTTGTAGATAAAATGTTAGAAAACATGCTGTTTAGACTGCATATGGTTATACTAGGTTTCTTGATTTCACCCCTGAGAAATTCAAACATCAAGCCCAATGACACTGGTGATTGCCCTATAGAGAAGTTTGTGGAAAATTGCCAATTTAGCCTTAAATGGCACACTTCTGCTCAGGTAGTCCTCTTAACTTAAAAGTTCACAAAAAAAAACATGTTCATGTAATTCTGTTGATCACAACACAAGCGTTTGAATGGCTGCCTCACACCTGTTTTCTTCTGCATATACCTTCACAGTAATATCAACCCACTTCAACTTAAAAGCTTGTTTAATTGCTTCCTTACAAACTGAATTAACTTTAAAATCATTCTATTCACTATTTTAACTCCATATTGTACAGTATGCTCAAAAAAAGATATAAAGAAATATAGCCTTGCTATTATGTAGTAAATCAATATTTCATATCCACATATTCATTTATGAAGTTCATATTATGCTGAAGCTAAAAATAAATGGTCTATTACAATGTGCAAAACGATCTGCCTAGCAACAAGATGACCACTACATCAAAATTACAGTAATGTTAATTTTGTAATCCAGGTAATTTCAATAAAATTAAGATGCAAGGTGGCGCCAGTTGTGTTTTTATGAAATGCGAGTCTACGGGATATGAGAAACATGAAAGTACTGCCGTTTTTAGTTACCCGAATGAGCGGAGTGATTGATCAGCATGTACTGTTTAATATATTGGTCTATTGCTCTGTCCAAAGTGAGGTTACAACTTAAAGCTGCAGGGCGTAAATTTTGCTTCTTTGTCGCCATCTCTGTTTGAAAACCTGCAATTGCAGCTGTTTGCAGAATTATCTTCCTTGAGTGAGTTGTGCGCCGGTGTAGTGCAGAAATTTGCACCCTGCCAGATTATGCATCCCCTAGTATTGGTAGGTTTAGGAGTAGGTGTGGGGGAGGGGTTAGGATTAGGGGTGGGGTTGAGATTAGGCAATCAGGTAGAGGGGGTGCATAATCTGGCGGGGGTGCAGAATTCGGCACAACACCGGCAGAACAACAACAGTGCGCTACATGTTTCTTTTCCCCTCATTTTTTCCAATTGACGGAAATTCGTCGTAGCGATGGAAAAACTTTAATCCCTGTAATTAGATTCAACTGAAAGAAAAAAGTCGTATACAGCTAGGATGGCTTGAGGGTGAGCAAATCATGGGGTAATCTTTAGGCTATAAACGATCCGCCACCTGCAGGATCCTCACATGCGATATATCCTGCTAGCCGGGACAACTTCTTTATGTTTACAGACGTGACGTAATGACGCAGCGGCATGCTCGAATTTCCCGCGAAAACCTACCCGTACCACTCAAATTAGAAAACATTATTATAAGCTAACCGCTGTGAATCGGGCTAAAGTAAGGCGATAGTTTTGAACACTGGCTGGTTATGTACTTGCTCAAATATTGATTTCAGATCATTTTTAACAAAAAAAAGTTACGGACTGCAGCTTTAAACTTCCTAACACTTACACTCATTCTGAATTTACTTGTGATTAAACAAATTAAAGAACCAAACTCTGAAAACTAAAATTGCATTAACATGTCAACAATTATTGTGACGAGTCATATTAGTGATGGGGATTTTTCAGTAAATCTTTCTGCAGGTTACATTGCGCCAGCGTCCAGGTGCGGGTTAACAGGTTAAGTCAGTAGGTGGTGACAAGTGACTCTCTGCGACTGAAATCGCGTACTATCTAAGTAGGTACTACTTTTAAATGTGAACTTACTTCATGACAGTTAAAATATGCTCCATATAGTATGTTCATGGGTAGTCATGTTGTTACTGTCACATGACCTACCAGCATTCACTGCCATTCAACTTTACCCGTGGCCTCATGGTATAGTAAAATATTCATTGAGTGCGCACTTCAGAATCTTGCAGGAAGTAGTAGGTCATCTGGGAACTTTTTGCCTTCTGTTTTTTGAATACTATGAATTCAGACATACTACTCTTTTGGCATACTTTTTTTTTGTTGTTGTTGCATACTATATAGTAGGGAAGTAATCAACTTTGGCAGGGACTGATATCATGAGTCATTTGAATCATTCATTCAATTTGTTCAAAAACACTGATTCATTTAGGAATGAAAGAAGTGATTAGCTGCTTCTGAATTCACATACTGTCTGAGTAGGAACTACATTTGATAAAGAACTTTGTGACCATTAAAAAAGCAAGCTCTGTTTAGTATGAATATGTATAGTATGAATGACATCCGGACAGCATTTGTCATGTTGTCATTGTCACGTGACCTACAGCATGAGTTACATTTCTTCAATGTCATTCACAATTTCTATCCCGTGGCCTCATAAGACAGTAAGGGCCTGTTTCAATACCCATACTTGCGGTCTTGGCCAATTGAGAGTACGCGACAGGAAGTAAGTGCACAAGATTGTCCCAGGTCTGAAAATGGCAAAGCTCAGTGTTCTCAACATTAAATCCACACTCTCTCTAATATCACTTCAGAGTGGTATTTGAGGCTAAGTGTACATCATTCATCACATTCAGGAACTTATGTCCCCCGAAATCATGAGATGTTGAGAAAAACTTTGCAGTGTAAATTAGTTTAATATAAGTTGTGTAAAACGTACAGTGTTGCAAATATTATTGGTACAGAGATGGGTATACAGTGGTGTGAAAGTGACAAACATGTAAAAAAATAAGAAATCAGGAAGGGGGGCCAACACTTTTTCACACAACTGTATGTATTTTGTAAAACATTTGCAGCTGCTTTTTATCACTTAATTGGAAGCACCACAATTAAATTGCGACATACACAGGGACTACTGAACAGAAATGTAAACGTTTATTTTAAAGCGTGAAGTATTAAATGTACAAAATGTGTAAATATAGCTCTGTAAAAATGTACATTTTTACAGCACTGTTAAGTGTGTCCCATTGGATAATCAAAAGTTCTGCATGCCCCATTGAACACTTTGGCCAAATCTGACCCCGTTCCATGTCACAGGGAAAACATGTGATTTCTTTCTCTCATTTTCCTAACAGTCATCAATGTTAAGTGTGTCCCACTGGATAATCGAAAGTTCTACACGCTAGTGTTGTTTTTGGCGGCCTGTTTTAATTTTAGTTTTAGTCTAGTCTTTGTGTGAAACTGTCATTTTAGTTTTTCGCCACATTGAACACTTTGGCCAAATACAGGAAATATGTCATATAAGTCGACAAGTGGTCAAGGGTCAAAGATTGCAAGTGTGGGTACTGGGACAGGCCCAAAAGTGTCCATTGGATGCACACTTAATAATCTAGCCGGACGTAGTAGGTCATCTGGGTACTTTTTACCAACATATTTGGACGCAGAGACTGTCTTTATGACTCTTTCCAAATAAGGTGCTATTTGTTAACATGAACTAACAATGAAAAATACTTATGTTAATGTATGACTAGCATTAACTAATTGGACCGTATTGTAACGTGTTACCTAAATTTTCTTTATTTACAATTGTTCTAAATCCTAAAACCTTCTTAAATAAGATTTTAAATAGGTTTTTAATGTGATCTCAGACTTTAAACACCACCATACATAATGGAATTATTTCTTTAAGCCTAACACTTTGTTGTCATGTGATGACACTGCTAAAGCATCTGTCCTGTCTAATTTTTCACCCATAATCTAATTGCAACAATGCGAGCTGTTTTCTGAGGTTGCACACATTCCAGTGAGGACTGAGTGCTTCGTCTTCACAGCGCTTCCCTCTGTGCTGTGGTACACAATGCTGCCCCTCATCTGATTAGCGTGTGCTGGAGCTGCTGCCGCCCAACCCCGGCTTCCCCGATCTGACCCCGTTCCATCTCTCACAGGGAATGCAGGACTCTCGTGTGATTTCTTTCTCTCATTTTCCTAACAGTCTTCAATGTGCATGCAAAGTGGACGCCTCCCTGCTTTTAGTCACTTTACCATGAGCTCTGTTCTTTTTTTTTTTTTTTTGCAGCCTGTATGACAACCGACTGCAATTACGGTTCTCTGAAAAATGTATTAAGCTTCTTGCTTGAGTCCTGATGAGAAGCTTTGCCAAATGCAGTTACTAAGCTTGGCCTGAAGCAAGATATTACATATGTTTTGATGGTTTAACCATCCAGAAGTGACAAGAACATCTAACACTGCAGTTTAAAAGCTTGTAAACAGTGTGTCCACCACAACATCACACTATTTGTTGTGAAACAGCATCGTCCTCTATGTTGGGTGGGTCAAGAGCGGAACATAGGAACAGAGGGAATCTGTCCTTGCTTTTTGCTATTCTCTTTTATTCTCTTTGATGTGTGTCTCTGGTCATTGAACACGATGTATCTGTTCTCAGAAGCTGATTTCAGAGATGGAAGTTTTTCAATAGCTTTCAAGTAGGAGAGCGAGATTGGCTTAGATTTAACTGTGCGCCAATTCTGTCAGCTGTCTTATTAGGGAACTTGGTTTCAGAAAAGAACAGGGCAGAATTACTGAACGGCCATGTGGAGGGCCCTCCAAGGGGCCTAAGCAGTGAGGCACCCTCTTTCCTGTTTGTGCATTGCATCCATTAAAACTGAACTGGAGCCGAATGTGTAATCAGGAGCCCCTGAACTTGAACAATTGTTGTTTCATAATCACGCACAGTATGCATCAAATAGCTGAAACAAAACACAACAGGATCCTTTCGTCACTTGCATAATTTTCACACATCCTCCAACATGGGGGTCTATTACCATCCATTGTTGCTAACATCGGCCTTAACCTGCTCTCATACTGTGATAAGATGACTAACCAAGTTATTATTCATTTTCATTGATTATTAATTATTACAAAAGACACACACACACACACACACACACACACACACACTTATGTATTTATTAATAGTTTTTACTTTTAATTTTAACCTTGAAAATATCCCTAAAATACCCTGACGTTTGTGTCACAGGGCCCTGTTGTCCTTTGATCCAGCCTGAAAAACTGAGATTTTACTTGAGTGCATTATAAATATAATACTGTATTTATTTTATTAACATCATGGGGAGTTATGGTGAGTAACATCACAACACTTTTATGATCTGGAACAATAAAGATTAGATTTTTTGCCAAATAAGGACAAACAAACGAAATAACACACAAATCATTCTTATTTGGCTCAGACTTACCAGCGGACAGAGTGTGATCTATCATATAATCTTTGATTTTAAAGGTGATTTGAATAAGCTACTCTGTGTAACTCTTCAGTTCAGCTGAGATTTAAATGCTATGGACATTTTATTATGCAATTATGGTGGCATTAACATAAATTACATTGAAATTAAGGCAATCAAATTTAGACTTTAAAAACCTAGTTGTTCTTGCCATCTTATGCAGTCTTTGACTGATCTAGTTAATTTAACATTATCACATTGGGTGGAAAGGAAAAATGAATATTGCATGTATTTAAAGCCTTTGGATGACACAAATTCACCACCTGGTTTTCTTACAGGCCTTTGAAGCCTATCAGGACCGAGGACAGCAGCAAGAATTCAGATCTGCAGTGTTGTCACAAGACTGAAAAACATGTGCTTCTAATGAGCAAACAGTTGCAATTTTCTTTCTGGTAATTGATTATAAAATATTCTAAGATATTAACAGTTAACAGTTTTAAAAAAAACTTTCTCTTTCCTTAATCCCTCCCTGTCTAGCTTGTACTAATCTGAACAATGTCTGAAACTTTGTATAGCAAGCACTTCCTGTGTTTATTAGCCTCTTTATGATGAATCGCTTACTTTGTATAGCAAGCACTTCCTGTGTTTATTAGCCTCTTTATGATGAATCGCTTGTTGTATTTCTCAATTGTAAGTCGCTGTGGATAAAAGCGTCTGCTAAATGAATAAATGTAAATGCAAATGTTTATTTCCTAAACACCGGTCAGTTCAAAAACTTTATTAAAATGTCTCACATTAATGTATTTGTACACTGAACCAATTTAATGAAAGTGTCTATCTTACAATCGCAGGTTACCACTTTTTACAGTGTATTATGTTATATTATATTATATTTTCAAAAGATTCCCCCTCTTTATAATCTCTGACACTTTTATTCGTCATTGACCCATACACATATGTGTGTGCTTTTACGTGCGTATAGAATGCTTGCACATAATCCTCTTGAACGCTTTCCTAAAGTCTCTATTGAAAATGGTATAAATTATGGGGTTCACAGAGCTGTTGCAGTAACCAATCCAGAAAAAGAGATTAAATAGAGAATCCGGTATTGTGCAACTTTCTCGGCATATGGCATGAAGGCTGTACAGCAAGCACTTCCTGTGTTTATTAGCCTCTTTATGATGAATCGCTTGTTGTATTTCTCAATTGTAAGTCGCTGTGGATAAAAGCGTCTGCTAAATGAATAAATGTAAATGCAAATGTTTATTTCCTAAACACCGGTCAGTTCAAAAACTTTATTAAAATGTCTCACATTAATGTATTTGTACACTGAACCAATTTAATGAAAGTGTCTATCATATCTAAACTGTTTCAATCCAGTTTTGAAGTATTTTGAACATGTACTCCTATAAATAATACAAAATTAAAGAGGACTGCCACATCATGTGTGGTCTTTGAAGGAGTTTTCACATTTGACCAGGTAACCTGTCCGTGTTTATCTGATGAAATAAACATACTGTATAATTTAAGTTAAAATCTCAAACATGAATACAATACAGTCCAAAATATGTGCACAAGCAAGAGAAATGCTTATAGAACCCATAACACTATTAACAGAGCACACAGACAAACTCATACACAGGTAAACAAGATGTTTACATGCACACATATGCTCACACATATATATGGGTCAATGATGTGACACTCATTTTTGTCAGGATCCATTCAATTATTCAAAAATGCAATTCCTACTTGAACACCTGTACTATGATAAAATGTTTTTTTTATTTTTTTATTTCTGAATTAGAAGTCATATTCGTGAGGTTTACGAAAAAATGAAAAAATAGTGGTGTAACCAGCTGGAGACTGTAAAAAAATTAAAAATAAAAAAACGCTTAAATTCTAGAAAAAAAAAAGATAAATTGGCATTATATCTTTCACTACAAAATAACCATGGAAGCATTTTTTTTTATTGTGGTGTAAGATGGTGTAACATGCAGAAAGATATTCTGTTTTCATGTGACAAGAAAACCATAAAACTCGAATCACTGTGTGTCAAGATGATTTGTTTAGGTCAAATGGGGTCAGCCTATAAGAACACCATGATATTCATGAATCAAAATGATATTATAATAAAAATTATGTTTGAAAACTGTTTGAAAGCTTTTTATCTACTAATTTATCTACGCATGTTCAATGTGCAAGGAAATAATTGTAGTAGCTTTTATTTAATGATTACACCACTTGACATTTTAAGGCAGATATGTGTATATATTATACACTGAAAAAATGGTAACCTAAAAAATTGCTGAATCAACCTAAATATATTAGGTTACACCAACAAAACTAAATTTAAGGGTAAGATCAGGTCGAAATAGCTCTTTAATGTTACAATCGCAGGTTACCACTTTTTACAGTGTATTATGTTATATTATTATTATTATTTATTATTATTATTATATTTTCAAAAGATTCCCCCTCTTTATAATCTCTGACACTTTTATTCGTCATTGACCCATACACATATGTGTGTGCTTTTACGTGCGTATAGAATGCTTGCACATAATCCTCTTGAACGCTTTCCTAAAGTCTCTATTGAAAATGGTATAAATTATGGGGTTCACAGAGCTGTTGCAGTAACCAATCCAGAAAAAGAGATTAAATAGAGAATCCGGTATTGTGCAACTTTCTCGGCATATGGCATGAAGGCTGTACGTGAAGAAAAAAGGAAACCAGCAGAGCACGAACACCCCCATAACCACTGCCAGCACGAAGGTGAAGCGCTTCTCTCGCATCTGTGCCAGTTTGGACTTGGACAAAGACAGCTGACGCGCCTTCGGCTCCTGATCGAGGTCCGACGCGCGGCTACATGCCCATGACAGCCGTCCATTTTGCTTTGGGCACGCGTGTGCACCTTCCACCTTCCTGCTCTTGGCGAAGCGCGAGTTTCTTTGTCTGTTGGAGACGCTGCTGTCCTCCAGACCGATGTCGTCGAGTTCGCCTTTGCGCTCTCGGCTGCCTGAGCTGTGGCTGCTGGGGCTCTCCATCTCTGACTTGCCTTTACGCACGAAGCAGGTCTCGGATTGCGAAGGCTGTCGCTCCATCCCGTTCTTAGCCACGAACACGGTGGACGCGCGCTGTTTGGCCACCCTGTAGATCTTGCAGTACACCAAAATCATGATGAGACCGGGCGCAAAAAACGACACCATGCAGGAGGAGAGGATGTACCAGGTCTCGTTGTTCAGCAAGCACTCCAGCTCGTCGTGTTTGGTCATGAGAAGCGGTGGGAAGGAAATCACGGCCGAAATGACCCACACCACCGTGATCATGAACTTTATTCTCCGCGGAGTTCTCTTTAGGTTGTACCTGACCGCTTTGGTGACAGACCAGTAGCGGTCCAAACTTATGGCGCAGAGGTGCACAATAGATGACGTGCAGAAGAGCACGTCCAAAGCCAGGTAGAAGGCACACCAGGTGCTTCCAAAGTACCAGTAGCCCATCACTTCATTGGCTAGGGAGAATGGAATAACCAAAGTGGCCACCAAAATATCAGCAGACGCCAAAGAGACCAGAAAGAGGTTCTGTGGCGCACGCAGCGCGCGGCTGGTGAAAACGGCCACCACCACTAATACGTTACCCACTATGGTCACCAAGATAATCACGGTAACCACGAGAATGATGAGCATCGCAGCGTACTGTGTATGCGGCGGGGGTCTAGGCGCGCTCGTGCCATTAGTTTCCGTGGATGAGTTCGGCGAGAGGAAGGGGATAGTAGTTATATCCATTCTGAGTGCCTTCGGCGCTGTTCCCCCATTTGCAGGCGTATTCTCATCCAAAACGCGCTTCGACTTCAAACTTGTAGCAACCAATCTGAAGCGCTGCGCGATCCGCCAAAAACTCTGCGCCAAGCGTATCATACCAAAGACAGTGTGCTAACTTTTAAAACTCCCAGATGATATGAATATCTTTCATCAATTTCAGGTGCCTTTTTGATGGGGTAGTGGTCAACCACACAGAGCCAGGACATGTTTTGTTTTCCTAAAGAAGCGCCCGCGGAGACAAGCGGCAGGGAATGCCTGGTGTTGAGCTTGAGTCTTCGGTACGCTCCAGTGTGTCGCGCTGAACAAATATGGGAGTGTTTGTGCCCGTTTCACTCCTCCCCTCTCTCTCTCTCTCTCTCTCTCTCTGCGAGTTTCTTTGTCTTTTGGAGATGCTGCTCTCCTCCAGATCGATGTCGTCGAGTTCGCCTTTGCGCTCTCGGCTGCCTGAGCTGTGGCTGCTGGGGCTCTCCATCTCTGACTTGCCTTTACGCACGAAGCAGGTCTCGGATTGCGAAGGCTGTCGCTCCATCCCGTTCTTAGCCACGAACACGGTGGACGCGCGCTGTTTGGCCACCCTGTAGATCTTGCAGTACACCAAAATCATGATGAGACCAGGCGCAAAAAACGACACCATGCAGGAGGAGAGGATGTACCAGGTCTCGTTGTTCAGCAAGCACTCCAGCTCGTCGTGTTTGGTCATGAGAAGCGGTGGGAAGGAAATCACGGCCGAAATGACCCACACCACCGTGATCATGAACTTTATTCTCCGCGGGGTTCTCTTTAGGTTGTAGCTGACCGCCTTGGTGACCGACCAGTAGCGGTCCAAACTTATGGCGCAGAGGTGCACAATGGATGACGTGCAGAAGAGCACGTCCAAAGCCAGGTAGAAGGCACACCAGGTGCTTCCAAAGTACCAGTAGCCCATCACTTCATTGGCTAGGGAGAATGGAATAACCAAAGTGGCCACCAAAATATCAGCAGACGCCAAAGAGACCAGAAAGAGGTTCTGTGGCGCACGCAGCGCGCGGCTGGTGAAAACGGCCACCACCACTAATACGTTACCCACTATGGTCACCAAGATAATCACGGTAACCACGAGAATGATGAGCATCGCAGCGTACTGTGTATGCGGCGGGGGTCTAGGCGCGCTCGTGCCATTAGTTTCCGTGGATGAGTTCGGCGAGAGGAAGGGGATAGTAGTTATATCCATTCTGAGTGCCTTCGGCGCTGTTCCCCCATTTCCAGGCGTATTCTCATCCAAAACGCGCTTCGACTTCAAACTTGTAGCAACCAATCTGAAGCGCTGCGCGATCCGCCAAAAACTCTGCGCCAAGCGTATCATACCAAAGACAGTGTGCTAACTTTTAAAACTCCCAGATGATATGAATATCTTTCATCAATTTCAGGTGCCTTTTTGATGGGGTAGTGGTCAACCACACAGAGCCAGGACATGTTTTGTTTTCCTAAAGAAGCGCCCGCGGAGACAAGCGGCAGGGAATGCCTGGTGTTGAGCTTGAGTCTTCGGTACGCTCCAGTGTGTCGCGCTGAACAAATAATTGTAAAATCCATAAGTAGTCGCATGTTATAATAACTTTCATTAATAAGTCATGAATGTACATGGAATATATTAATCAAAGTTTAATTTCATTACCCAGTAATCTTTTAAGAATTATATAATGGTATTTATATAATACAGTTAGTTACTAGCACTTACTTCAACCGTGCATCTTATAATTGCCAATAGCAATATTTGTATGTAATGTACATAACACTTTTACCATGGTGCATGATTTTTAAACCAATACATTTTCACATTTGCATCTCATACCCAAGCATCATATGTATGGCTTTTCTAATGAAGTAAACTTGCTCGGTAGCTCACCTGGTACATCTTTGTGGGTATGAGACCAATGATACACAAGGCACAATAAAAGAACAAAGAACTTGTTAAAAGCAAGCTAAAATGGCAAGATTGCTTTAACATTAACCTTCTAGAGCCATTCATTGGACATTTAATTTAATAACCAGTGGATCCTCTGTGAATGGGTGCTGTCAGAATAAGAGTCCAAACAGCTGGTAAAACATCACAATAATTCAATTCTCATTTTTGCAACACCCTAACACATAGCTGATAACACAAATGAAAAGAAGTATCATTTTGAATGAAATCTAAACAGATATATAATAATAATAATAATAATAATAATAATAATAATAAAAAGGAATTAAATGAAAATAATCATGTTATATAAATTTTTTATATTTTTATATTACATTTAAATATTTAATTTTATTTTACAATATTTTACATTACAGTTACAAATATTGTAATGTAACCTGCAGTTTACCAATTATCAGGTTTTTATTGTTGTTTTTATTGTTACTGAATACATTCATTAAAAGTTATAATTTCTAGCATTTTCACAATATGTAATGTTGTGACAGTTCCTCCTGAAGGCAATTAGTCACTAATGTAATTCCCAGTGTGAACTGATTAATGCCATATAAAATATGCTACATTCTGGAGCTTTGGGGTAATTTGGATGCTTCATTTTGCTCCACATGCTTAAGCAACAAATATCCTCATTTATTTTTAGAGACGTGATTGTTAACTTGCTATACAATTATTAGGCCTGTAATTCTAGTGAATATAGTCATTGGAAGTGAGATTGATTGACTACTAGCTGAAAATAGCAAATTAGGTAGAATTTAAGATGTCAGTAACCAACTAATTGTACCTCTGGACTTTTGCATTTAAAAATCAAACTAAAATGAAAGTGTTTTTATATATAACACCATTTTTGAGTAATGATTCTAACATAACACTAAGCCAAACACCAAAAAAACAACTACATATGTGTATGTACAACCACACACACATACATATATACTGTATATGTACATGTGTAAAAACAGAATTCATGAGTTAGTTAACAGCTGACCTATAAGTATAGTTACTCAACAAAGATAATGACCCTTAATGACCCGTGATGTTGAACAATGTGAAATTCCGTCAGCACTGAGGCATAATGGCTTTTGTTAAAGTGTCAAAATGAGAATGTTTGCAGAGCATGGCACTGAATTGATAAATCTCATAAACCTAGCTGATTAAAATAGGAAATGCTAGTGTTATATAAATATTGAGATTCAACAGTAATTTGCATTCATTTACTATAAAACAATTGTTTGCAACAGACTGACTAACTGATAAACCATTGTGGCCAATAAACAGAGCAGAATCACAACTGATTTCAAGAGAGTTTGACGTTAACATGCTGCTAAGCTAACTGAACAATACTAGTAAGCATAAAAATAAACAACTCTGAAAATAATAAGTTTACTGTTAAATTAACAAGTATATTTAGAGTTAACATTTCTCTCACCTTTATACAACATCTCAGGATTATTTTTTCACTGAACATGTCACAATGCATTCTAAAGAATGTATATAATGCTGCCTTTAAATCTGGCTATAAGATATCTTAACACTGCTAAGCGTGACTCATAAAATAACAGTCAGAAATATATTTTAAAATGGTTGTTGTTGTTGGTCAGGCTTTTATGACTCATATAGTGCGATCACTCGAGAAGGAAAAAACACCTCAGTTTTATTCAGAGGCCCAAACTGAGCAAAAATAGGCATCTTTATAACAGTATAGCAGACTACTTACAGAAAATGCATGCAAATATCGGTTGTCATCTATGATATTTAAATGCTTAAGCTCATGTATCAAAGCTCTGGCATTTTTATTGCGAGGAGCAAAACATATAATGCAATGCAATACAATGATAATTGAGAGATGCACATAAACATTTCTCAAAAGCTTGATGTATGATGTATCATATTTGATCCTCACATTTCAACATGATTTTTCTAAAAAATAAAAAAAAAAGTATAGATAATCAACTAAACCTAAGTTGCTTCAGTCCAGTAAGTGTTCATCTTTAAATATTACTAATAATATAAAAGTTATTTTACTTTATAAAAATCAGTAAAAACACATCACAGCAAAAAGACGGCTTGTAGGTGGATATTTTTTACAATTATACTAAAAGGCCATTTACTTGGCAAAAATAGTAAACTATCAATTAGTTGACTCAATGCATGCAGTAGATTGTGTACAATATGTTATTCATAATTTGCATTTCAATCATGATACAATAGGCTTTATAGGGTTAAAGGCAACGTTCATCAAAAAAAGAAAATTCTGTCATCACCCCCATGTTGGTCCAAACCCGTTAGACATTCTGTGTTGAACACAAACAAATAAATAAATAACCACCGAGATATTTCTTGAAATATCTTCTTTTATGTTCCACAGAAGAAATAGAGTCATACAGGAACAACATGATGACAGAACTTCCATATTTGTATAGATTGGCCCTTTAACAACATGTTTTTAACAACATGTTTTCAGGTTTTGTAACACCTCTGATGCCCTAAAATATTGCCTCTGTAGGCAGCTCACTAGAGCACATGAGAAAGACACTGTGTGATGCTTTGAATGCTGCATTACTATTATGAGCAGTGGACTCACACTAGGCATTTGCTGGGTAATCAACCGTTCTCTCTTTATGGCCCTTTTAGGGCAAATGCTCTGGCTTTGAAGTTCTGATTGATGTAATTACAAATTCAGTTGAGCCCTCTTAATTGTAATTCAGGGAGAAGGTCAATATTATGAAATATTACAATATACTTTGTGCGTGAATACTCAGAAATGAACACTGGAAGTTCACCGATTAATGAGTGGAGTGCGCTGGGATCTGTTGTTCTCATTTGGTTGCTTTGTTCACAGGAGTCAGCGTCAGCACTTATATCTCAGCTAACAGATGTGTCATTCCTGCTGCTTTCTGTGACAAGCTCAGATGTGTGGCAACTGTGCACATTTCTTGCTCTTTGTCAGTATGCTGGCTCACATGCATGTGTTCTATTATACAGGCGAACACACAGTTTTCTGCAGAAAATCCCCACGGGTTATGATGTTTTATGAACTCAGGGTGCTGAACTCCCTCAGTGTGTGTAATGACTTGGTGGGTTTACCAGCATCGCAGCTGTAGCTTTCTATGACGCCATTGGCACACGCGGCTGGAGGAAAACACAAGGCTTTGTGCCTTGAATACTGCCTTGAACTGTTTTCTGCTCCAACCTCCTTTGGTTTTTGCCCTTCAGCTTTTAGGCTCCTTATTTAAATCTTCAAAAGGGGAGGACAAAAATCTAATTTATAGCAGTTTCATCAAACCATTATTTAGTTGTTCATTTGCATTAATTGTCATCACCTTTAGTGTGATTGGGATTGATCACTGTCTTCATTTCTGTATCAAAGTCAAAGCAATGATCTATAAACATCTCAAATAATGTGCTGCGGAAAAAGGAGCTATCCATCTATCTATATATTTAAGAAATATTTTCTGAAAATATATCATTAAATTTTTTTAGGCAAAAACAAATATTTTACCAAAACAAAAACACTGAAAGAACAAAAAAAATAAAAAATAAAAAAAATAAAGGCCTTTAAAATTACAGTTCATGAGAAAAAGCCAAAGTCATTTCCAACGAGCTGGTATGTGAAAGTATGAGTAATGGCTATTTGATTTGAAGCAGGACCTGTCCTTTCGGACTCAATGATTTGAGGTCTTGTGAAGGTACAAGATGATGTAAACCCATGGCAGGAAATATGCCCCCAGAATGCATTAAATGCTCAGGTAGCCCACGTTTAATCAACTTTGTATCCATGTGGCATCTTGTCTGTGCCAGCCCGTCTCTCAATTTGCCCGACAAGGTCCAGAAGATGAGTAATGGGGCATGTTGGTTGGGATTTTTCAAGGTGTGGAGCTTTAGGGGAACATCTATCATGGGTAGCAGGGCCGTGTTATCATGGTATATCTGTCCGCTCATGATGTGGCAACTGGACACATGGGCAGACGGTGAATAAACTGCAATTCCACATGACATGAGAGACCCTAGAGATGCTAGAAAAGGTTAAATGCAGCAGCTAATATTTTCCATGTTTAACATCTAATGTAATATATTTAATGACCTAGGCTGTTTCTCTGCTCAATGTCGTCTGTGTTCCTAAATATAGCTTGTATACGTACTTGGCCATTCACGTTGCTATGCAAAGAGGTAAATGTAATTATAACATTGATCTTATTGATAGAGACGTGCTCACTGGAGGTGCGAATGTGGGGGTGTGAGTGTAAGAATTGAACAGGGAGACACAACAAAGGAAAAAAGAACCCTGTTTACTCTGAATTATTAAATGAGATGCAGAAAAGAAAATCTGGACGATCAGGGCTGTCACAGCTTCATGTCAAAGGTCAAAACGCAGCCCCTGTGACAAATTCCCAGCTTGAAGGGATCCCCCAGGGCCCTTTCTGTTCATGACTCAGACCCACAGGCGGTTTCTTTGTTTGCATTTGACTTACACATCCAGCTTCTTTGTTTTGAAAGAAAAACTGAGAGAAGGCAAAAAAATAAAAAAAAACCCTGATCTCTCAGAGTTACTTGAGCAAACAATATTCTCAGTTGCATTGCTGTAATAATATTTGTTAAAATCTTCCAATAAAGTGACAAAAAATATTGTCCTGACACGTAAAGTTAATAATATTGTAATATTGTCCTCACCATAATTAATTATATTTTAATTTAAAAATTATCATAAATAATAATTGATAATACTTGCGCACCAAATCCGTATTGACAGCACTGACCAAATATTTGAAAATGGAAATGCGCCACGAAGCTCAGTGTAAGTAGTCCATTTGTTACCATCACCATCCCTTTACAATTGACCAATCGGAATCACGTATTCCAGAGAGTCACGTAATAATGAATAAAAATTGACATATAGGGGATTTATTGACTAGTGATGTTCAATACGAAAAGTCACTCATGTATCATTTCATCAACACAGCTAATGAAAGAGATTAGAGACATTAGAGATTTCCACATTAGAGAATGTGTCTTTACACTCCAATAAGCCAATTACAAACAAGAGATGCTTAATCCTCTTCATTTCAAACAAGGAGAGTCGCAGTAAAAAAAAATTAATCCGTTTATTTGCTTTATTCTGTTTACTGTTCTCTTTGTATGGCACTGTTGATTTTTGAACTACCGAGTTTGAGTACAGAACAACCACAATAGGCGTAGTAACATAAAGTCAACATAAGACTCCTTTTGAATTTGTCAAGTGTATTTAAACAGGTCCTCTGTATTACTCAATTGCACTTCAAAACTGTCATCCACCGATGAATATGAATCAAAAGTGAATACTAAATGTGATATGGTTGGAAGACTTGGTGAATAAAGAGAAATGGCAGCTATATGCCAAACCATGAGTATCACTGCAAGCACATGATGAGATTTCCTTCTTTTTTCTACAACCTTTACTTTTTCCCTTGACCTTTAGTCCCTGCTCATTAGAGATGAGAAATGAAAGGCAAAAAAATAAAAAAAACCCCTGATCTCTCAGAGTTACTTGAGCAAACAATATTCTCAGTTGCATTGCTGTAATAATATTTGTTAAAATCTTCCAATAAAGTGACAAAAAATATTGTCCTGACACGTAAAGTTAATAATATTGTAATATTGTCCTCACCATAATTAATTATATTTTAATTTAAAAATTATCATAAATAATAATTGATAATACTTGCGCACCAAATCCGTATTGACAGCACTGACCAAATATTTGAAAATGGAAATGCGCCACGAAGCTCAGTGTAAGTAGTCCATTTGTTACCATCACCATCCCTTTACAATTGACCAATCGGAATCACGTATTCCAGAGAGTCACGTAATAATGAATAAAAATTGACATATAGGGGATTTATTGACTAGTGATGTTCAATACGAAAAGTCACTCATGTATCATTTCATCAACACAGCTAATGAAAGAGATTAGAGACATTAGAGATTTCCACATTAGAGAATGTGTCTTTACACTCCAATAAGCCAATTACAAACAAGAGATGCTTAATCCTCTTCATTTCAAACAAGGAGAGTCGCAGTAAAAAAAAATTAATCCGTTTATTTGCTTTATTCTGTTTACTGTTCTCTTTGTATGGCACTGTTGATTTTTGAACTACCGAGTTTGAGTACAGAACAACCACAATAGGCGTAGTAACATAAAGTCAACATAAGACTCCTTTTGAATTTGTCAAGTGTATTTAAACAGGTCCTCTGTATTACTCAATTGCACTTCAAAACTGTCATCCACCGATGAATATGAATCAAAAGTGAATACTAAATGTGATATGGTTGGAAGACTTGGTGAATAAAGAGAAATGGCAGCTATATGCCAAACCATGAGTATCACTGCAAGCACATGATGAGATTTCCTTCTTTTTTCTACAACCTTTACTTTTTCCCTTGACCTTTAGTCCCTGCTCATTAGAGATGAGAAATGATGACTTTACCAGACTCCTTTCCTACTGCGCTGAGATAATTATCAAGTGTTTGATTTATATAACCCGAGGCGTTCGATTTCTTGAAAGCGCTAATAATGCTGACACTCGCATGCTATTGAAAGCCATTCAATAGCTTTTGGCAGGGATGTCTCAATCATAGTCATTTAAATGAATCCTACTGTTCAAAGCGTTAAGTCACTGCATTGGAGAGCTTTCTGGCACACATCTGCACAGTTAGCGGAAGTGGGAGCGAGATGATTGAGAAACACAAGATGATAGAACGTTTGACAAGCACAACCCTTGCAATGCTCAGATAAGTGAATGCGGCAATAGCATCTGTCAGATTTCAATGTGCGCGCTGCTAAATGAGGATGCTGCTTAAAATGACGCTTTGGAATTTATGTAGGTGCTAATTGGATGATGTGGATTCAGTGGGGCACATGTGGATGATAAAGAAATATTTACATCTCTGATTTGTTTTGAATTGTAGAATTGTAATAGTTGGGGCTTGGTAAAATATACACTATAAAATAAAATACAGATCTAATATTATATCAGATATTGCCTTTCCAATATACTTATAAATCACATCATTGCCTCTTGAAACAGTGTTTCTTGCACTTTTTTTAATATAAAAATCACATTAAAACTTAGAAACTTCATGTTCATGATCATGTCTTCAAAAGGTAAACAGCATGAAAAAAGTCTGCACACACACTCCACCAGAAATCATATGCAAAAAGTTTACTGAAATAAACAAGGCAAACGTTTTGGTCACATGTTGACCATTTTCAATGCCACACATGATCATGTCTTAAGCATTTATATTTGTTATGTTTTTTACTATTTTTTGTTGTGTAGATTTTATTTTCCCAGACTCAGACTTTCAATAAAATGTGAAAATTCATCATAAAAATATGAATGTTTACATGTGTACTATGATAAATCAAATCAAAGAGTGCAACAAACATGATCCATTTTAATATGTATTGTGTAAATGCACAATACTATCTGCTAAATAAATACATAAATGTAAAAATACATAAATGTAAAAATAATTGCTATAATTTCATCATTTCGTCATTTCATCACACTGATCACTTTTTGAAGTGTACTTGGTTAAGGAGACAACCATGTCAGTGAAGATGAATGTGAGACTTGTGATGTGTGAAGAAAACAAAGGAAACCCAAGGTTAATATCACTTGAACCAAATTATATTGTGTTTCATTTCCAATCAAGCTATACATTTGTCAAATTATGCAAAGAGCGTGAAAACATTGTTTAATTGTGTGTATTTAGGATGCATGAAATAAGCACGAATAAGGAGCTGGGGTTTATGGGGTTTGAGATGTGGTGGAAATTAGACTTTCAGACAAAAATGGCGTAATGTATGTATGAATGAATCAGAAAAGACTTTAATCTCAGAACAGAACTTAAGATGTTTTATTTATATAAAAGTATTGAATCAAGGTGGTAATGCTTGCACATTCATTTTGTTTTGTATGCTTTGTTATCTTTAATAGTCTCAATGTGATTTCTGTAAACAAAAGATATGTATAAGTTAACATCAAGGCATCTTTCAGGCCTCAGTCGGACTTCAAGCTCTCAGAACTATTGATGTTCTATCATGAAAGGTTTAGCCCTGGTTACGTGGATCATGATGTGGAAGATGGAAGATGTCAGGGATGAAACTATATTTAGCCCTCAGCGGGTGGGAGTGTGTTTGTGCTTATGGCAGGATTATCACTTGACAGTTTCAGTGTTGTCACCAAATCTTTACATCCCACATTTCAAGCACAGTTTATTGAAAAGGCTGCGTTCCTTTTACACGTCAGTGGCAAATTAGATATTATGTAAAATCATTAGCACATATCCTTTACATGAGTCAGTTAGGCGTGTGTTTGATAGTCATTAATGCACAAAAAGATGTGTCTGGCATACCTGTAGTTATTTTATTATCAATAGGCCTATGTAATTTTGATGTGTTTTTTTTTTCTATGTTTGTGGTTTATGAATTCATTAATTATAGAAACTTCCACTTAAGTTGTTTTTTCTTTAGCATCTGTTGGGTTTATGATTTATGAAAATATGAAAACAATCCAATATGCATCACAGCTTGAAAAACATCATAAAAATATAAACTAAACTGTAATTTTACTCAATTTCACTATTATACCACAATCAAAAGTCTAAGGACAAAAAGCAATGCAAATGTTCTATATCCATAGAATAGCTACAGTAGCCTATATACTAGTCTGTTTTTTTATTGTCTACTGTTTCAGCTAGGCTACCTAAATAAATAAATAACGGGTAGTATACAGGTGCATCTCAATAAATTAGAATGTCGTGGAAAAGGTATACAGAAGGAGGTATTCAGTAAACCAGTATTAAATTTTTAACAAGAGCCCAGATGTGAGTGTAAAGCTCTATGATGCCATCCAGTGTCCAGTCAAATGTACTGTATGTCATAAACGAATTTCAATTATAACATATTTTATTTTCTTGGAAACATGAAAGCCTTTAAAGACTTATTGCTTGTATATTCCAAGAGCAAACTGAAAGTACAATTTCTTCACATATTATTCTATGTGGTTTATCTAATCTATTGGGAAGTGATGCACCTCATATCAGTTATAAAAAATTAAATGATTCACGTATTATTATATTATATATTATATTATATATTATTATATTATATATTCACTTATGTCGTCTGATTTTCAAGTTTTCAAGCCTGACAATCTCTTACATGTCAGTCGCCATATGATATCTAATTTTTAGAGTGTTTACAACAAAAACATGCCTCCCATTTAGTTAACTTGTTTCTTAAATGCAATTTCATCAATTGCCATTACTATTATCATTGCATAATGATCTATGGCGCGTTTATTTAAAAAAATCATATTTGTTTTACTCTACTCCTCAACATCCGCAAAATTGACCTATTTTTGTGACTCCCATTTTCAGTAGCCCCTCACTGCAGAACACAAGATCCAGGGGGCGTGGTTGGATTCACATCTAGGGGGTGGAGATTGGTAGGTTTAGGGGTGGAGATGGGTGGGTTTAGAGATCAGGGGGTGGAGACGGGAAGGTTTAGGAATATGTAAGGTAGGAGGAGTTGGATCTGGATCCAACCACGCCCCCTGGATCTTGTGTTCTGGGGAGTGAGGATCTCCCCATTTTTGGCCTGCCTCGCTGGCGTAAAACAGTATGGAGGCGTCGAGCTCACGAGCGGACCAATCAGATCGCTCGTTTCAGGGGCAGCCAATGAGGGAGGCGCTTCTTATCGCGCCCAGAAAATCTCACGGCCGCCATGATGCTTGTTTGCCTTGCCTTGAGTGAGAAAGAGCCGCGGATCAGAAACAAAGGAAACGCGCACTCGTCTTTGTGAACTGGAATGAGCTTACAGGTAAATCTAATACGGGTTTGAGGCCTTTTCAAATGTGTCTAGTGGTATGTGAGCAACGGAATATATTTTCTTTCACATTGCTTTGCGTTTGGTGTTGGTCTAGTTTTGTAAATGTATAATCGCATGTTAGCCAGTTAGCCCATGAGCTAATTTGCTCAATCTGAATATAGAGGAAATGATGGATCGATAAGATTGCGATCTTTTAATTTGTATTAGCTGCGTGCGTGGGCGCTTTAAAAACTATGATAGATTGATGAAATTAGCAACCAAGCGATGTTGAATGTTGAGATCTATGTAGTTGGTTATGTAAGCAGCCTGCTGTGTCCGTATGAAAGCTACATATGCTAACGCAGGTGTATTCTATATATTTATTAACATCGTAAAACTTAATTTACTTTTGATGGTTCCGGGCGATTAATATAGCACAAGTGCACTTAAAAAGTAATGTGGTTTCCTCCAGTAAACGGATAACGCTCACATTGCAGGGGGTCCGATCAAACTAATTCAGCAAATCTGGGGACAAGTACATATTACGATCTAAAGCCAATTCATTTCCTAATTACGTGTTCTTAATTGACTCATTAAGACGCCTTGCAGGTTGCCGTTTTCTCAGTGTATTTAACTCGCACGGCTAGCAGCCCTAAGTTAGCTCTGTAACGTGGCTCTGGGAAATAAACACGAGGTGGTGGTGTTTTTGTTTGGGTTCCGTTGCACAGCGATGATGAAAGACCAAAAACGAACCGCATCTGGCCCGTTGGTTAACTGATTAGTTAGCGATTAACACTGCAGTTATGTAATGGATATATACTGGCACCTTGTTTATTTGGAGTTCAGTTAGCAAGGACTTAAGCTGCACCTTTGTTTCTTGGGATTAGTAATATGAACCGACTTTCTGTTTGTGCCACGACTAACAGTTTTACTCTTATCGAACCAGATCTCATTTAAAACCACGTCTGAAAGAGTCGCCCTTTGCCTAAAGTGCCAGCTGTTCGCTCAAGAACGTTGAAAGATTTACTACCGCTAGTTGGTAACTTCTTACAAAACTTTGTCACAAGTTGTCATCTAATGCATTTCCTTTTTATCGAGTTCTAATTAGTCATTTATGGTTTTAAACTCTTATGGTTTGTTTGAATTGAAAGCAGCTTTATGTAAATTTGAGAAGCGTGGTGACGTTGAGCGGCGCGCAAGTATCTATTTGTCATATGCGTAATGGAAAAATCCCCTCAGTTATTGATCCTGGAATTGCTTTTGTGTGTGTTCTCTCACTCCTGCTCCCTTACACTCTCAGAGGGTTTTGCGATGTTGTTGTTGTTTTTTATTAGGCATGTCACCTGTTCTTTGCACTGTTTCCTGTCGTATAAAACTGCTTCATGTATGTAAAGTGCTACACATTTCCTGTAATATTGTTCTGTAGTGAAAGTGATTGTTGTTTGTTTCAGTATTACAGGGATGCCCAAGGAAAAATATGATCCGCCTGACCCAAGGAGGATGTACTCAATAATGTCCAGTGAGGAGGTGGCCAATGGGAAGAAGTCATATTGGGCAGAGCTGGAGATTATTGGTAATGTTTGGGGTCTCAGAGGGGGTCATGATGTCAGAGTGAAATGAAAGCAAAATGCACGGTTTGTTTAAAGTTGGCATGAAATGAAAATTCACTTTGTATTTTGTAAATGCATGTTATAGTTCTTATTGTGAACAATTAATCTGTGCTTTTTTTTTTACCTCATTGTTTTTAATCAAAATGGCATAACTAGATATTCCAGTGAAAATGGCAGACTTCTTTCTGGTGACGTATGCAGGAATTCTCCAGTCATTTAGTCTGCTTAAACCCACCCCGCAAGCTCACGTTCACCTGCCCTCACTTTTGAGCATGATGCCCGCATCTCAAAATCCAAAGAACAGATGAATAGAAACAAGTGTCCGCCCTACATTTTTTCGTTACATTCAGATGTTTGTCACAATATGTTAGAAAAGCTGTGTTGCTGATCGTTTCATTGTGACTTTCAGTGCTCATTATTCCAATAAAATGTTAGTACTAATTAGGGATGGGCGATATATATATATATATATATAAATAAAATGATATCTCGATAGTGTCAATTTTTACTATATTTGATTTATATCTCTATGTTTGCATTTGCTTTTAAATAATAATTTAAAAAACATGATTTTCTTTTGCCCCCATTAAAAAAAACAACAAAAACAATTTAGGTAGAACAGGGGTGTATTCCAGAAAGGAGGGGTATTTTGGGGTTTTTGTCACATTTACGGTGTCGGCATGATGAAAATAAAAGTGGTGCGGTGAGAAAAATAATCTTGTTTCCATTTGCATTAAGATTATTTTTCTTACCCCACTGGAAGATAATTTTATTTCCCCCAAGAAACAAGACTAATATTTTATTTTTGTATATAGAAAATGCATCATGATTTAAGAATTTTTAGATATTTGTACTTGAAATAAGGCAAACATCTCAGCAATAAAAGCATTTTTGCAGCATGAATGAATGAGGTATTTAAACATCGCTTATGCTTAAAAAAGGTGGAGGAGACCGAAAGAAACTCTGGGTTTACCGAAGAATACCTGCTCCCGACCAGATTAGGTTCACATACTATGGTAACTTACCGAAAGGTTTAGTTTTGTCTTTTATTGGAACCGAAAACACTGAGTTTCCCTTTTCTGGGGTTAACAAACTCTTGAGTTTCCAACAAAACCCACTTTGTGGAATACACCCCGGCTACTGTTACAAAGTAAATACAAAATGTTTAGTACAAATTTAAGCAGTTAAAAAAAATCTAGACCAAGTGATCGCTTACTGCTTTTTATTAAATGAACACATGTATATGTAACTGAAGTAGTGCAAAACAAGTACTGAAAGTGTATTGTCAACTTTTTTTAGTGCATGCTATTCACAATTTACACTGCAACTGAGGGAAATAATTAAACTGGTATAAGTATTTTTCACAAGGTTTTTAGCTAAGAACACAAGTCTGTCAACTCTCTGTGGTTTAAGAGAAGCTCTGTGGCATGAAACTGTTCCCACTGGCACTAAAAACTAGTGTTGGGCGATATGGTCATTTTTCAAATCGTCATATCGCCAGCCCGTGAGATTGCCGATACACGATATTATCGTGCGTGGGTGGGTGGGGGCAAGAGAGAGACTCTCTGTACTTATCATAGGCTATTTCATAACTATGTGGTGTTTTAAACTGCGCGTGAGAGAGAGAGCGCCTATGAAAGCACCAATAATCGAAATAATATATGTTTGTTAAATATAAAAAATATTTAAAACTGCTATTTCATATATATTCGGATACAGCAGTCATACATCGCTATTAGGACCGCATGTCCTGTGACAAGTTTGCCGCATCAGAGCACGGACGTTATCAGTCTAAAAGGTCTGCAGTCAACGGTGAAAATCAAAAGTAGATTTATTTTAAAGACCAACAGTTTAACACTAAATATTGGACATAAACGAACACGTTAAATATAAAAGTATTTACTTGACCAGGGGTGGCGAACTCCGGTCCTGGAGAGCCATAGCCCTGTAGAGTTCAGCTCCAACCCTAATTAAAACTCACCTGCCTGTAGCTTCCTAGTAACCCTTTAGGCCTTGATTAGCTTGTTCAGGTGTGTTTGATTAGGGTTGAAGCAAAACTCTGCAGGGCTGCGGCTCTCCAGGACCACCCCTGGTCTTGACTATCGACAAAGACATGTGCTATGGTCGATATCTCTGACTATCGTCGATACGCGATACTATCGTCTATCGGCACAACCCTACTAAAACCCCTCTCAGATGGGGAGCTAGTTGCTGGAACACATAGGTATTTCTTAGCTAATTTTTAAAATTTGGGGAAATGTGCCTCATGGGCGCAAATCAATAGAATGTGAACTCAAACATGGTTTATTTGACCTCATCTAGTGTACTGATTCATTATAGGCTTATATAAATAAATAAATAAATACCAAAGACTTATGCACTATCTCTGTCTATATTATGAAAACTGGTAAAACAAATGAAAAATATTGTAACAGTGAAATTCCTAATAGTAATTCCAAATTGCCATAGCCCATGTTTCTCTATTCAAACAACAGCGGTTGAGTAAGTGCATTTATTCAGCGATCACAATCGCAAACAATACAGTCGAGATCTCATGACAGGACACAGACTGGTTGAGTGACACTTTCATTTTGATCGCTAAACTCCAGCTTGTTTGTTGGTGTTTTCAGATCATCGTCGGCGGCGCTTCTGCAATGAGGAGCAAGCGTTTGCGCATGGTTGCCAGATTGCTTAAAATAAGCAAAACACGGGGCAGAAAATGTATCCTTGTAACAGCGAAGCTCTGTTTCGGGGATTTGAACTCTTGTTATCTGGCAACCACACTCATGAAAGCTCGCGTAGTAGAGGCGTGTACAGTAGAGCAGTCCGCAATGGCACGTTAGCTGTGTCCAAAACCGCTCCCTATCCACTGTATAGTGCACTATATCGGATGTCAGCCATTTTGTAGTGCTGTCCGAATTCTGAGTGAACGACTTTATTCCCTACATTCATCCTCTACTTTTTACCCACAATGCATTCTGATTTCGAGTGTACAACCGATGTACACTCGCTGAAACACTATTTCCCACAATCCAATGCCGAGAACCGGCAAGCTGGAAGAGAAAGCGGAAGCGAGCAAGTTTGAATGAGATGCCGATTACATCTTTATTATTTTTGCTTTAACGTTTATTTCATACATTATTTATATTAAAATATGTTATGTAGACAATAACTCAGTTTAATATTTTACTAATTTACTGAGGTGGCATCGTTGTTAACTTGATGATAATTTGGTGGATAATTTAAAAATGTTCGTTAATCACAGTAGGTAGCGTATTCATTCTGATGTAAAATTAACGGTCGCCTGAGGGCGCTCTATGACCGTTATCTTATCTGAAAACGCTGCTCGGGCGAGAGTGCATAATTACAATATAAAGTCATTTTGAGTGTTATTGCTATTATTATTTTCTAAAATAAGGTACATGTAATATAAAAGTACATAGGCCTATGTGACGATGGTTTTGCAACAGCTCCAAGTCTCACGCGCAGTGTATACGTCACCGTCTGAATAAGTTCACTTATTTAACTCCTTTCTGATATATACTGCCATACACTATACAGGATTAGTGAATGAGTGAGCGATTTCGGACACAGCTAAGGTCTCCTTTTTTGGACGTTCGCCGTTCGGCACGTTCTTTTGGGAAAGTATGCTTGAATTTGAAATTCGATATTCATATTTTCAAGTTGTACATTGTCGACAAAATTATTGCGATATTATCGCTAATATTCGATATATCGCCCAGCCCTAGTACTAAATAATCAAAATATAGTAATTGCTCCACCTTTAACCACTTTTGTTTTTGGCTGAGGTGATTGTGTTGGAAGATAATGTTAAGCAATAAGCAAAAAGCTATTTACACTTGTTTACACTGTTGAAGTCAGTATCACGTTTTTAAGTCTTGCCAATAGTTAATGCAGTAATATATTGGCATTTAATGTAAATTAAAATAAATTAGTTTTGTAGAACTGCAATAACTAATCAATGAAAACATTCAACAAATTTATTATAGATTCAGTCACGTTTTTATGGACAAACCTGAAATACAGGACACAGACTGAGCTGTTGCGGGAAAAGTGCACAAGCCGATTGCTTTATGCTTTTTAATATTTGGAGATGTTTTCCTAAGCGTATAACTTTTTATGGTTATATCCTTATCTGTAAACGTTAGAGAATAATTTTTACTTTTCATAAAGCAACCCTCTACACTGCGAGTAAATCACTCGCATATGCGACTAAATCTTCACTCTGGGCGACTAAATGATGTCCAATATTAGCCAATTGCTAAAAAATTCTCAGATTTTACTCGCCAGTGTGTGAGTTGGAGGCTAAGTATAAGTTTAGCTCAGATATATTTTCACTCGCCGGACACTGACTGAGCGCATCAGAGTTTCACTCTCCGCCAAGCGATCTGCGCTGTTTTTCAGTTCATCTCAATGGATGTGCAACGCACCTGTATTTAACGTACCGTAAACTCTAGTGTGAAGCGCACGACTCGCCGTCGCTTTGTTTCACACACACGCAGAAGAGTGTACTTTCAGATATTTATAAAACTGTGCCATTTTACAAACAAACGCATATATATATATACATATATATATACACATATACACACTCTCCATTTATCTGTCTGGAGAGTAAACTAAAAAATTTACTAGCCAATGGCGATTCAATTGCCAAGTTGTTCGTAGAGGGCTGTAAAGGTTCTTCAAAGTGAGGGAGTCTGTGATACTTCAGACTTCATTGAATGAGCATCAGCGTGCACATCAGACAGACAGAGCACATTAGAAAGCGTGCAATAATTCTGACTAAAATGTACATTTAACTGTTAAATTAAGTTATTTTTGTGAGGGCAGTAACTGTAAAGGCACTATTATAATTGGTAATAGATATAATTGTTCAGATGAGTAAATGCACCTCTTACCAAGTTAACAATCTGCTTTTGTTTTTGTTTTGTATTTTCTTTTAATTTAGTGATGTTAACTTTTCCTTTTTTGCACAATGTAAATCATAGCCTACATGGATACATTCACTATATTTGTTTTCATAGCCTTCACTTTGTACATTGTTTGGAGGATAACATTGGGCCGGTTGTGGAATATATGCAGAAAATAAAATGTTGCTTTTGTGTGATTAATCGATGAAATCATTAGTTGCAGCCCTAGAGTTTTGAAAAAGATTTGTTTCATTGGAGATATGTTGAGATGCTCTTGAAGCTGCTGAATTCAAGTGCTGCACTTTTTATTTTTATTTTATTTTTTGGTTTCAATAGAAAATGCATTAATTTACAGAAGTAAAATGTGCAAATGCTGTTTCATGTTGATGTTAATAAGTTGTTTTAAATATTTTAGTATATTCACTTTTTAAGTCCCTTTTAAGTTTGTGTTGCTTAAGCACGCAATGCTCTGTTTTCTTTGCAGGAAAAGTGAGGAGTTTGAGTTCAACATTATGGTCCCTTACCCATCTCACTGCTCTTCATATTAGTGATAACTCACTTTCGCGAATCCCGCCCGACATTGCCAAACTACACAACTTGGTGTACCTGGACCTCTCGTCCAATAAGATCAGGAGCCTGCCCGCCGAGCTAGGCAACATGGTATCTCTCAGGTGAGAAGCTAGTTGGCTTGAAACCAGACAATGAAACCACTATAAAGATTTTATTTTGATGTAAGGCAGATGGATGAGACTATTGTGGTAGCGTGCAGAGTCTTTTTAACCCCATGCTTGCTTTTGCACGAGTCGTTTGGCCTCCAGGCTTTAATTAGGTCCTGTATTCTTCAGAAGTGATGTTTGCCTCCAGGGGCTGTGCTCTTATAACACCACCATTCTCATGTGTGGGGGACACCGTGGTTAGCTCTTTCATTTGTCACAGGTTGAAATATGTTACCACTTCTGCTAGTGTGATTACTGCTGCTCGGTATGGTTATAAATCATGTTCTGAGAGGAGCTGAAATGCTACCTTTGAAAGTAGTTGGGATGTCATCCAACAGCTGAAATGCGCCAGGCTACAATAGGTTTTGTGCAGAATGGCGGCTTTTATGCCAAAAAGGCCTGTTGACGTTGAGTTTTTTTTTGTAGCATTTGGCTTTTCATGCAATAGTTGATCTTTTAAAAACACCCTGTATTCTTTTGTGCTTTTTGTTGTATGATTATCACTGTTTTTATGGCATGCAAATTTTTGTCTGTTTGTTTCACAGGGAACTGCTTTTAAATAACAACCAGTTACGAGTTCTGCCTTTTGAGCTTGGAAAACTCTTTCAGTTACAAACGTTGGGTTTGAAAGGTACTACTTCCTTTTATAACCCATTAAACTTTAGTTTTGCAGGCCCAGATGGACTTTATGGAAGTTTTTGCTTTTTCTGTGCTGGTTTTAGAATTTAGAATGTAGAAATAGTAAAAGGTTTTAAACTAACCTGAGTGTACTACACTTATTAGTAGCAGAAAATAATAATCAAATTGGTAAAAATATCTAAAACACTCAAGGGCCAGAGAATGTGTGCAGAGCATTTCTCCAGGTGTGGATTCTGTGTGAGCTTAGTTAGTTGTTGATATTTTGTTGCTCTAAAGTAACAATTGCTGTAGTAAGCTTGTCACTCTTAGATAGGAATTGGAATGCATATATATATATATATATATTAGTGATCTACTATTAACAATTACTTTGAGTCTATAAATATTTAAAATATGTTTTTGGATTCATATTTAAAATTGCTTTATGTAAAATAATTTATCCATTTTGTTAATTTCTCTTTTATTTATTGTTTGCCAATGTTAGCTATTTTGAATTCAGTTGTTTCCCTATTGTACAATTTATTATAGATGTATTGATTTCTTTGGACTTCTTTCCCCTTTTGGATTCCCAACTAAGTGATGTTAGGATCAGTGATGGAATTTGAGAAAATCAGATGTAAATGTAATTCTACAGTGATGTATGTACTAGGGCTGTGCAATTAAATCGCATGCGATTGTCATGCGCATCTCGTCAGTAAAGCCGGTCCCCTGAAAGCAGGTGATGGAGATTTACTACTAATCACGGGACCGGCTTTACTGACGAGATGCGCATGACAATCGCATGCGATTTAATTGCACAGCCCTAGTATGTACTGGTTCTGTAATTATGCTTTTTTTCGGTGACATGTCATGTTTTATGTTTTGTTGTGTTCTGTAGGGAACCCACTTGCACAAGAAATCTTGAACCTCTACCAAGAGCCTGATGGGACACGTCGACTCCTCAACTACCTGCTGGACAATCTCGCAGGCACCAAACGTGGTGAGTCAACCCTTGTACAGCTGGCCTTCTTGTGTGGCGAGCACTGAAAAGCTTATATTCTTGTACATGCTCTTTAGAGCAGATTAATTTCATGCAATGAAATGAGTCATGGAATTGTTGTTTGTTTGAACATTTTCTTTTGATGCTCTCTGAATTACTGTGGAGATAATTACTATGTTCTTGCATGGCAATGCGGAGCAATTTCCATTGAGTCATTGCTCAGTTTTTATTGAAAGGTTCACTGAGTGTAGTGTGTATTTTTTATTTATTTATTTTTTATTTTTTTTTTGGGCCATAGTATCTATAGAACAGCCACCACCTCGCTCATGGATACCACTGCAGGAGCCTGACAGAACACGGCCAGCAGGTGAGGCACTTTCACTTAAGTTCACATTGTGTCACACAGGCCTGCACCATTTAATCTTTCACTTCTCTTTTACCCAGGTGCAGCAATTTAGAGAATTCTTTTCTAATAAAAAAGGGCAAGTCATCCTCAAAGCGTGGCCTAGAGGCAGTTTTACTTCATGACAGACCTAGGGCTGCACAATTATTTAAATAATGCAGAATTTATGATAAGGTCTTGTGCGATATTTATTTAACCACAAAAGGCTGAGATTTGATTAGACATAGTCTGCAGGAACTATGCCTGTAATATTCAAGCACATGTGAGGCTCTTGATATGGCGTTTTAGCTGTCCGAGTTTGGTTCGCTTCAAATAAAGAGCTTTAAGAAACCTCTTTATTTTTTTCAAATTTAGTGTTTTCTGTTTTAATGGTTTAAGCTATAAAAAAGCATGTCTAATCAATTAAATTCATAACTAACAATTTATTAAATTAACAATATTAAGGCCCTTTGAAATTCTTTTTCCCAAGTTCCATTTTAAAAAAAATTTTTAAGTTAAAATTTTCCTTGATTTAATAATTTATCAAACTGTAGTAAACATAAGTTCATAAATATTTTAAAATAAAAGCAAATGAAAATAATTGAAAAATATAGCTGCAAGCAGCAATTACGGGGCCAAGCACTCCAGAGGCAAAATGAGGAGCTTGGCATGGATCATCAGACCAACCTCAAAAATTAGTAATTAAAGCAAGTTTAGGATGATTTGAAGCAAAATGACTGAAAATTCAGAAACCCAACTTCTGGTAATATGATTTAATGGCTTATCACTTTTGACCAATAGGTGGCACTGTTATCAAGTCGATGTGGTGTGTCCTGTGTGAGGTGACAATGGCACACACAAAGTTTGGTGTCAATATGTCAAAGCTTTGCTGAGCAATATGATCTGGCAATATGCCTCAAATTTGTTGTGGCACTATACAAAAAAAACATTTTTGTCTATCAACACGAAGTCCATAACTTTTTGTCAGCACTGTCTGATGATGATCTGATTCGATTTTGGTGAAAATCGGACCAACGGGCGAGGAGGAGTTTGAAAAAGTAGGTTTTCAACATAAATCAAAATGGTGGACAGGAAGTTCGGCCCACAATGGCATAATTGGTATCCATGTTGTTGGCATGACCCAATAAATATTTTGAGATTAATTCTAATAAGCTAATGCAATCAAAAATTATTAGCATTTTTGGAAATTTCATAATTAATGGTTAATGAATGGTTTACTACTCTTGACCAGTAGGTGGCGCGGTTACCAAAATGATGTGGCCTAGTCAGTGTGAGGTGTCAATGGCACATACAAAGTTTGGTGTAAATATGTCAAAGCTTTGCAGAGATACAGCCTCAGATGCAGTTTGGCATCTTTCCAGCAAATTCGTTGATGCGCTAAACGAGAACCGTTTCGTATATCAACATGAAATCCATAACTTTTTGCCAGCTTGGTCTGAAGATGATTTGAATTTGGTGAAAATCGGGCTAACGGTCTAGGAGGAGTTCGAAAAATTTGGTTTTCAACATGAATCAAAATGGCGGACAGGACATTCAGCCAGTTATGTCAAAATTGGTATCAATGTTCTTGGCATGATCCAAGGAATCTATCAACATCAGTCTCATTACAATAAGTTAACGTAAGCCAAAGTTATTAGCATTTTTAGAAATTTCATTATAACTTTTGACCACAAGGTGGTGCTGGCCCCGAACTTTGAGTACCGTCAGGGCATGGTGCCAAAGACACGTACTGAGTTTCGTAACTATACGTCAATGTGTTCAAAAAATGTAGCATTTTATGAAAAAATTCAAAATGGCTGACATGGGAAAATTGGATATGGTTCGACTTGGCATGATCCACCGACTCTAAAGAGACCAGTTATAAGCATAACCATTCAGAAGTTATAAGCAAAAAGAGCAATTTTTCATATCTCCTGACCACTAGGTGGCAATGTGCCGAAACACTGCAGGTAGCCTCAGGTCAAGCTTGTTATAGCACATACCAAGTTTGGTCTCAATACACCAAACCGTTGCGGAGATATAGCCTCACATCCATTTGTACGTGCTTTTTGTGGAATTCGTTCGCGTGTTATTAGAGAATGGTTGGATCAAGGACAAATATGACTGCTGCACTCGCGTCTCATGCAAGAAATGTATAGAAAGCCATGCAAAGTTAAAAGTTTAAACTTTTAGAAAACACGTCACGAATTTGTGGAGGTGTATTCCTTTTCACTGCATCTCTTATGTTTTTAAATGCAATCTGCGTGATGGGCGATTCGGCTCTTTGTATTAAGCAATGCATAAATACATGATGCTGTTTTGTTCATAATTGTTTATGCAATTTACGAAATTGTTTGATTTATGAGTTAATTTAGACGTAATGCATGTTTTTATAGAGTTACTTGCTAAATGCGCTGCATTATTTTGCTCATTGCGCCCTCCTGTGGCCTCGGCAGACAAGCCAAAAGTTTATATTTGTTGTTTGTCTCAATAAATTGGGTTAGTTTAAAAATACAGTGGTTAAATTTAAACGTTTTTTTCTATTGCTCTTTGTTTTAAAAAAGATTATAAAAAATGTCAATGATTATCGATACTGAACGATATGAAACATTATATCGTTGATACATTTTTTAGCTATATCGCCCAGCCCTAGGTTCTATGGGCTGCCATAGACTCAAGAGCGGAAGAAGAAGAATAATAAGAACGCCAACGGATACAATAGGTGCCATTGCACCTTCCGTGCTTGGCCCCTAATTAAATAGTCACTGCTACTACTTTGAGAATTAAATTTTTACAATAATTTGTCAAAATTTGCCAAATTCTGTGAAATTCCAGGATGCCTAATGAATGACACGTGACTCAATTTTTTATATTATGGTGTAATAAAATCCTGTATAAATATTGAATATTTTTGTATATAAAAGTAACCGCATCTTAATGAATAGCTATTTTTGTCAACCTCACTGAAGTCTTGCTTCCTTTTTTCACACTTTAGCACTTTTCTCTGTAATGTGCTACAACGTGCTTTGTGATAAGTACGCCACACGTCAGCTCTACGGCTACTGTCCCTCCTGGGCCCTCAACTGGGACTACAGGAAGAAGTCCATTATGCAGGAGATCCTCAGCTGCAGTGCGGACATCATCAGCCTACAGGTTTGTCAGCCACTTACATAATTCAAGCTGGAGAACTGTGCTTTAAAAGCAATTCTTACTGGAATAAACTCCTTTAAGGAAACATAGTTCCAAAATTAGACCGTGACACCAAAACTGTTCAGTTAGGTGATGTCTCATTTACACCCAGTCATAACAAAAACATCAATCTCTAATGTGCCCAATAGGAAGTGGAGACGGAGCAGTACTACCACTATTTCCTGGTGGAGCTGAAGGAACATGGTTATGAAGGATTCTTCAGCCCGAAGTCCCGAGCCAGGACTATGTCAGAATCTGACCGCAAACATGTGGACGGCTGCGCCATCTTCTATAAAACAGAGAAGTGAGTCCACCTTAAGCAGACTGCAAGCCTTTAGTTTAGGGGTTTGAACAACAGTTGTTCTAGCATGTTGTGTTTGCATGCGTCATCCTGACCTCACTGTTTCTGTTGAGCAGGTTCAGTCTGGTGCAGAAACACACAGTGGAGTTCAACCAGCTGGCTATGGCAAATTCAGAAGGTTCAGAGGCCATGTTGAACAGGGTGATGACCAAGGACAACATCGGAGTGGCTGTACTACTAGAGCTGCGGAAAGAGATGATGGAGCAGTCTGGTCTGTTTCCTTTTTCCCCTTTCTTTTCGCTACATTTACAGTTGCACTCTTGGTGCATGTTACTCCTTCTGGTGTGACTTTACACTAAATCTGTATGATTAACTGTGAAAATATAAAATCACTCAAGTATATAAATATTTAACTATTCACACCAGTACCTAAAAATATTGATATTTTCATTGTATTGTGATATTTGGGTTAATGTGATCGATCCGCCTGCTTCATAGTCTGAAACACACAAACTGAACTTTCTGTTGTACATGTGTGTTGCTTAAAACTAGTAAGATAAATAATAATGATGATGATAAAATTATAATATAATAATTTAAAAGTTTTTTTTGTTTTGTTTTTTACTGAATTAATTTATATTTTACATGAAAGCAATAAAACAGTGAAGTCATAGTTTACAGTGATTTTAAGGGGTGTTGGGTGCAACATTTATTGCTTTCATAAAACGGTTACTACGCATACCTGGCAAGGTTTCATAAAAAAAACACACAGTAAGAAAAAAATGTATGTTTTATTATGAAATAACACTTCTGCCAATCACTGTATTTTTTCAGGACTGTTTTATAGTTGTACATGCTCTTTTCTCCCATTTCTGCATTTAGATCATCTTTGGCATTTAATGCTTACTTAATTCCTTTATTAAAAACACTAATTTAATAACCATGTTAAGTGTAATTTTAGCAAATGAATCAAAATGATTATCCATTTTTCATACTAAACAATGCCACCAACAATATTAAAATTCTACAGTTTATTATGCTTTAACTAAAACCATAAGGAGGCATTTTCATTATTTGAAATAAATGGAAATAAAGTATTAAACTATTTCAGAAAGTTGCCATGGCAACATTTCTATATTTTCATTGTTTAACTTGTACTAAAATAACTAAAACGGAAGTAAATTTTTTTTTAAATAAACTACTTATAAAAAGTAAAACTTTACCTAAAATTAATAAAACGTATAAAAACAATTCAAGATAAAGTATGTAATAGTATCTTGATGGAAGTTGCATTTACTTTTATAGCACTTTTTCAATAGAGACTGATTCCATGAAGCTTCACATTATTAAACAGGAAAGTAACAATCAATGATGCAAACTTCACAAATGAGACGCATCCAAAGTGCTATAAAGCAGCTGTAGCAAGACAATAGTGTCATTCTTCAGCTCCAGTCAGTTCAGTTTTGGTTCAGTAGCTGCGTAAAGTTCATTCATCATAAAATGACTTCAGCTCAGCTGAAGACCGTAGTGTTGTTGTTCAGCTTGAGTCAGTTCTGTGTAGATTCATTTCAGTTCAATAACAGTGATGTTGCAAAATTCATGAATTATTAGTTTTACTCTGGGCAGAGACTCTTAAGTCTCATAGCAATATCTAAGCAGTGTCTCTTTCTACTCCATAGCTGGAAAGCCTCTGCATGGCATGGAGAAACAGCTCCTTCTTGTGGCCAATGCTCATATGCACTGGGACCCCGAGTACTCGGATGTGAAGCTTGTCCAGACCATGATGTTTCTGTCTGAAGTGAAGAACATTGTGGACAAAGCCACTCGCAGTCTCAAGCTCTCCTCTGTCTCAGGAGAAACCAATGCTATCCCTCTGGTCCTGTGCGCTGACCTCAACTCTCTACCTGACTCAGGTATGTATGCCAGAACCATAGTGTTTAGAGATTGATTTTCATTCATTCTTGCATTATTCCTGATGGAGATTTTCATGCTCGCACAGGTGTGGTGGAGTACCTGAGCACAGGTGGTGTGGACGGCACCCACAAGGACTTCAAAGAGCTGAGATATATTGACAGCTTGACCAACTTTAACTGCAACGGCAAGAATGGCACCTCCAGCACCAGGATCACGCACGGCTTCAAGCTGAAGAGTGCCTATGAGAACGGCCTGATGCCTTTCACCAACTACACCTTTGACTTTAAGGTTTGATTTCTTTTTTTTTTTTATATATATATATATATACAATGCTTGTATATCTCTTCTGTTTTAGCTATGCGTTCTAGACGGGCTGTCAGTCAGTGCAGTTACAGTGTTGCACCACAAGGTGGTGGTAAGGGACTGTCTTTTAGTGAGTCTTTAAACCGTTGTTTCAACTACACGTTCAAAAACTGATTCATTCATTCAAAGAGAGACGTAATGAAACGCGGTTGAAATAATTTTAACTTTGAGCGCCACTTTAGAAGGCTTAGCTCACCAGCTATGCGTCGGTGCTAAGACGGAGATTTCGCTTTCCTTGGACATGACAACATATTTTCACAAATATATGACTCTGCCTGGAGGACAGACGCAAGTAATGGCACACGCTCAGTCCATCTCTCTCTCTCTCTCATTCACTGTCTGTTTAGGCTTGTTAAGTGCAAATCTATGAAGCCTCTGTACAAATCAGCATGGTACACATTGTTGTCATTACTAACTTGTTTAATATTCAGTCCACATGCATGAAGTGTAAAACGAGAAGGGCATAACCATACGAAAAAAGAAAACGCGCAAAAATCGCGGTTGCTGCGGTTCTTGCATTCCTCTGCGGTTTGCTCAATAGCAGTATTGCGATATTGCGGTTATCGCGACAGCCCTACAAACAACAAATATTTTTGTTTTAACAGTCAAACACACAAATTAAACTAATATCTAATTTCTAATGTTTTATATGCAGATTAAATAGGTCTTTATTGTATCGATTCACGCAGGTATGTGTTACTCCGCAGCGGTGCTGACCTGACCAGGCTACAATAGTCCAAATATAAATACTTATTATCGATAATAGTGTACCGTAGTGATTCGGAATAAGACGACAACGCGGTTTGGAAGATGAATTCATGATGTACTCTCTCATTATATACATTTTGCAAATTTTGAACACAGAAAAAGTTACATAGTGCTGCTTTAAGGAAACTTTTGTCTTGTCTCCCGAGGGCGCAATGAGCAAATGCAGCACATTTAAATTGTAAACACAAGGAAATAAGTCTATAAAAAAAACGTGCATTACGTCTACATTAAATCAAATATAATTTCATAAATTGCATAAACAATTATGAACAAAACGGCATCATGTATTTATGCATTGCTTAATTCAAAGAGCCGAAGCGCCATTCACACAGACTGCATTTAAAAACATAAAAGATGCAGTGAAATGGAAGAAACCTTCACAAATTTGCGACGTGTTTTCTAAAAGTTTTAACTTTTTTTAACTTTGCATGGCTACACCTCTTGTGTGAGACGCGAGTGCAGCAGTCATATCTGTCCGTCTAAAAAATGCGCTGAATATGCGTTCTGTGTGAATGGCATAATAGTTTCGGTTTGAACCTAATCAAGATCTTCTCCGCATTGAGCTTCTATATTTCTCTAATATTTTGAATGCATAACTCCGCAACTGCGCGTCTCGTGGGCTAGACTAACAAAACATTAAAATACAACAATGTCACTTACAACATTATCACCGCATCTCGTGCTCCACTGATGACGCTCCCTGACGCACA
>NW_015638606.1:59938-61040 GCF_001515625.1 Sinocyclocheilus rhinocerous
GCTCAAAACTTAAGCACCTTCTCAAAACAGTTCTGAAGCATGCTTTTTGTTTTGCTGACAGACACCAGTGTTTCCCACTGACTTGCAAATGCAAATTCATTCTCCACCAGCAGGAGGCGCTGTTGGAGCGGGAGATATAGCAGTTCCCCGGTAACGGCTGTAATCTAATAAGCACTGTGCTCACAGTCACAAACGCTACTTTATCAGGCATTACAGGGAAGACAAAATGAAAATGACATCAAAGCTTTTCTGAAGACGGTCGGTTCTTTTCAAAGATACATTCATATAAATGCTGTAACCGCTCATAACTGCTTAGAATGCACTGGCCACGAGTGTTGACATCGTGGATGCTATTGTCGGACCCACAGACACATTTCATGAGGAACGTTAACGTGCACGTTATAATCAGCCCAGAAGTTTTGTCTGAATTGCATGTGTTTCTACTTTCACATGCAAATGACTTGTTGCACTTATGAATATGATAACTTTCTGGCATCAATTCTAGTAGGGTAAAACGTAGTTACGCTTTAGAAACGGTCTGTTTTGCCCTGCCATCATTAGCTGAAGCTGTGTGTGAACAAGAAGTGGCTGCAGAGTGTGAGTTGCTCCGCCTCCATCTCTCATGCAGCCAGAGAGAGATTCTCCGGCGTTCCGCAACAACCCTTAGCTGCCCGCAGATGCGCCTGCCTATAAATCGGCCTAATTTGCAGCACAATCGGCTGATGCCGATTAATTAAAAGATGCCAGAAATCTGCCGATTAATCAGCCAGCCGATCAATCAGTCGACCTCTAGTTCATTTACATTCAAAAAACATCCAAAGGCTGAAGTAGGGTTGTCACTAGGGATGCACCGATACTGGTATCGGTATCTAGCCCGATACTGAGCTCCTGTACTCGTACTCATTAAAATGCCCCAATACCAAACGTCGATACCACACAGCATGTGATAAGCGCCATATTCAGACAAAGAAACCCCGACAACAGAACAACAGACAGCAGAAATGAGTTAAGGGTGTCTACTACGAAGTATATGTATGCAATGAATATAATGTTAAACATTCAGTATTAACGCCTGTATAGCTGATGTGCGCGAGCTGATAAA
>NW_015638606.1:61309-64350 GCF_001515625.1 Sinocyclocheilus rhinocerous
TTTTGGTTGATTGTAATCTATTACATACCTTTCTATCAGAATTTTCTAGTTATCAAGATGAATTTGTTCTGACACAGTTTAACTCTGAGTTCTTGTCATATTTTATTACCATTTTCTAAACTATAGCGAATAAACTGTGTCTGAATAAATTTTGGTTTGACTGTATCTATTTGATAAATGAAGTTAACCATCTAACATTATACATACCCTTTTGGTTTCTATACCCAATATTTAAAAAATGTACAAATGCAATAAAAATATCGGTATCGGTACTCTGTATCGGCAAGTACCAAAAATAAAAGTATCTGTATCGGGCGAGTACTGGAAAAAGTGGTATCGGTGCATCCCTAGCTGTCACTCTAACATTTTCACTACACCGTTATTGTGGCCAAAAGAATTCACAAACTATTTTTTTGCGTTTTCTATTGTAAATAAACTATTTTTTAACTTCTTTACCTAAATTAAATGTTTTTAACTTTTGCCAATGAATCACACTTAAAATATGAATTTAGGGAGAGAGTGTGGCCATAATACAAAAGCATGCAAAAAAAAATTTTTTTTAAGTTGATCACTTATCTACACCTGAGGTCCAGCAGCTGTTTATTTTACCCACTTTTCTTCACTTTTCTTTCATTTTTGGGAGAACTACCCCTTTAAGGTTCAATACCGCCACCGGTATTATAGTGTCAACCTGATCACTGCTGCTGGATTAGACGTTAGGCATATTTGCTTGAAAGTCCAAGCGGCCATTGTTTGGAGACAACTAGCTAGTGTTTAATGTAAAAACTGTATGCCGTCATAATGATGATCATCATTATTTTGAGGATAAAAATGTTAAGTAAAAAGTGTAATTAAATACTTTTATAAACATATTTTTTTATAAAACACTTTTTTTTTTTTTACAATGTTATTAAAATAATTATAAACCTTTATCAAGTGTGTTTGTAGTGTTACAATGTTATTAAAATAATTATAAACATTTATCAAGTGTGTTTGTAGTGTGTTTTATCTTGAAGTGTCAAACTATCAATGGCACAATTGTAATGTTTTTCTTTTCTTTTTTTTCAGGGCATCATTGACTACATCTTCTACTCTCAACCTTTGCTTAACGTGCTGGGCATACTGGGTCCCTTGGACCTCCACTGGCTCCATGAGAACAGTATCACTGGCTGCCCCCATCCCCACATCCCCTCTGATCACTTCTCCCTGTTTGCACAACTGGAGCTGCTCCTGCCCTATCCGCCTGCTGTCAACGGCATTCATCTGCCTGGTCGCAGGTAGTTCTCCGAGCCAGCAGGGGGAGCTCCGGCCCCTACCTCCTTTTGCTCTCATAGTGGAGAGAGAATGAGGCAAGGGCTGTTGTGTATAAATCTGAATCCCTTAGGAGGAGATGGGGTATGGCAAACTTTTATTCCCACGGATTTTAACTGAAGCAGACGTTAATGTCAGTCTTATCTCTACCATCTCCCACCCAGTTTTTTTGTTTTGTTTAGTTTAGTTTTTCCTTTTCCTCCCTCTGTTTCTGGGCACAGTTAACATTCTGTACTTTTTTTTTCAAAACCCTAAGGGCCCTGAGTGATCATGTAAGTTTTACCTAAAGACAGAAAAAAGCTTTTTTATATAAATAACTAAATGGCAATATATTTGAAACACTTGCAGGGAGTCCAGATCAAGCGAGTTATCATGAAGCGCATAATTTTGATCATGCTACTATAAGGCCAGTTTAGAGCAAGCAGCTTAATTTTGACGACAAAAAAAATAAATAAAAAGAATTTCACCAGCTTAGGTCAGATAGTCCGATCTGCAGGAGCAACCCTTTAATCAAGGGATTTTAATGTGTAAAGAGAGCTGGCCGAACTCTCACATTTGCACTCAGTGGTGCTGAGGCCTCTCCATGGATGCTCTAGCTGTACACCAGAGACGGCTTTGCACGGCCCACCATCACCGGGTCTACCAGGCCTTGTCTGTCTTATAATGAAGTCCATTGGATGCTAGAGCAATTGTACCTTTTTTATTCATGCTTTTAAGAAAGCAACATTTTCAAGAGCCAAAATGGCCGACTTATGAAGTTGTCTAGCTTCATGTGCCATAGAGCCCTACTTGAACTGAGGTGCTCGCTGTTCTGGTGTGTACAGCTGAGAAAGGATTTCAGTGAAGAGAAATTATCTGGAATGGCCTTCGCACCTGGGGAAGTTTGGCAGGAAATCATGTTAAGATGCTGAGAATGTTAGAACATCACTTTTAACCGTATATTTTGCTTGTATATTTCTCTATGTTTGGATCTCGTTCTGTATTTCACTTCCTGCTAGATCACGGTTATCTCCTTGTGCCATCCAATGCATTCTTCCACAAGGCCAAGTGTAAAGCTCGATTTACTACTGTAAAGCCTGCTCTCTGACCTAATGAAAACATACATGGCTTCTCTAAATGCAAGGCTAGAGTACCGTTACTGTAGCGTGGTAACTTTGTCTATGGTGGCACCGTTGTTTATTGCCGCGTACTCTCAAAGCCAATTTGTTTTCCGTTTCCCCCTCCCTAATGAATTTGTCATGTTTTTAAAATCAAATGGATTGACAAGCACTTATTGTAGATCACTGGTGCAGCTACTCATTGCTTTTTCTTTTTTTCTTTTTTTTTTATGAAAACACTTTTGCTATGAGGCAGAAGTCAATTTTAATGACTTTTATCAAGCAAGAGTAAATAGATGAACTAGGGAGGACCATCTTATAGTTCCCCTTTTGGTGTCCCTTTTTATTCCTTACATTATCTCTGTCAGTTTTGTTTTTCTTTTGGTTATTTTTAATTGAAAGCAACTTGTCTGGTTATTTTGGATTGCTGATGGTGTTGTAGTAAAAAGATTTTTGTAAAGTCTGAATAAATAATGTATCATGTTTCCTTTCTTTGACATGAATTGTGTTAATGTATTATCTAATAGTTTGTCATTTTCATTTTGCTTTTGTTTTGTAATACACAAAACCAAATTTTTTGTAAAAAATGTTGGCACACTGAATTATAGATTTATATTGTTGCTAACCTTCACT
>NW_015638606.1:64416-67482 GCF_001515625.1 Sinocyclocheilus rhinocerous
TTTTTTTTTCCTACTCATGGTAAAATAAATTCTATATCTGTTTCAGTCTTGGTGTTCTGTGTTTATTCTCAGATTTGTTTTTAAAGTTAATGCACATCATGTAGGCTACAAAAGTCCTTGGAGTTGATTTCTTCAGAGTTCAGTACCACAAAACTTATCAACTTTAACAGGTTAACTGCACATCTGCCATTGTTTGTATAAACAGATAGCCACGCCCCCAAACTCATGTCATTGGTCGAGCTTCCGTTGTTAAACTGCAATATTTCGATGGCACACATTTGTTATTGTTTGTGCAGTTTTAAGGAAAATCGACCTACAAATGACTTTTACAGTTGTCTCTGCATATTAAGCTGGAAATGGAAATTATAAGATGGTAAAATGACATGCTTCAGCTGTTTCCTCCTAACCTACTTTGTTTTTCCCCAGGCTGCTAGTTATGTCTGTCCTGATGTGGTTCACCCAGCAGATGGAGTGCATGTTTCAAAGCACTGATCATGTTTTTTTCTTCTCAGTTATGAACTCATCTCTTTTTTTCCATCTATAAGCTTGGCAAGAATTGTCTATGATTGTAAAAAAGCTCTAGGTATAAAAGCACAACCACGTGACACTATAGAGAAATGACAAAAAAAAATGACCCTATAAGATTTCAAAGTTTTGTGAGATTACAGTGCGTTTTTACCAGACAGATAAATATGTATTATATTGTCTACAAAACCCTCAAATTGACCGTCTGTATGAATGTGTAAACAGACATTTTCCCGCAGTTCCATTGTGATTTAAT
Organism: Sinocyclocheilus rhinocerous; assembly: GCF_001515625.1. NCBI lineage: Eukaryota > Metazoa > Chordata > Actinopteri > Cypriniformes > Cyprinidae > Sinocyclocheilus > Sinocyclocheilus rhinocerous. The sequence continues at coordinate 65,198 of NW_015638606.1, forward strand.
GCAATTACCATGGAGACAAACCCTCCTGCAAAACGATCATCACAGGAAGCAGAAACAGTCAGTCTTGGGTAGCAATGCGGCAAACATCTGCAGCACTGAGATGAATAAGTCATGCCAGTCATAATTTGTTTAAACTTTGTCAATAAGACAGCCAAGTGCTCCAAATTATGTATCGCTGAGAACCTGAGATACATAATCATGACCATATGCACAATGTGGAAAATATCAAAGCATCAAAGCAATATCTTCTCTTGACCGGTCTTTGAGACAGTAAGAAAAAGAAACTCCAGACGATTACCTGGGTGACAATATTTCACATTAAATTTATAGACATAAATACAGAGATAGATAGATACGCACGTACATACATTGATAGTCAATTTGATAGATAGATAGAGTGAGTCTATTTGACTGACGGACGGATAGATAGATAGAGTGAGTATTGGACGGACGGACAGATAAATAGAGTGAGTCTCTGACGGACGGACAGACAGATAGATAGATAGAGTGAGTCTATTTGACGGATAGATAGATAGATAGATAGAGTGAGTCTATTTGACGGACGGATAGATATATAGAGTGAGTCTATTTGACGGATGCACGGACGGATAGATAGATAGATAGAGTGAGTCTATTTGACGGACGGACGGACAGATAGATAGATAGAGTCTATTTGACTGACGGACGGACGGACGGATAAATAGATAGATAGATCTATTTGACGGATGGATGGATGGATAGATAGATAGATAGATAGAGTGAGTCTTGAAGGACGGACAGACAGATAGATAGAGTGAGTCTATTTGACGGACGGACGGATGGATGGATGGATAGATAGAGTCTATTTGACGGACAGATAGATAGATAGATAGAGTGAGTCTTGAAGGACGGACAGACAGATAGAGTGAGTCTATTTGACGGACAGATAGATAGATAGAGTCTATTTAACGTACGGATAGATGGATAGATAGATAGAGTCTATTTAACGTACGGATAGATGGATAGATAGATAGAGTCTATTTAACGTACGGATAGATGGATAGATAGATAGAGTCTATTTAACGTACGGATAGATGGATAGATAGATAGAGTCTATTTAACGTACGGATAGATGGATAGATAGATAGAGTCTATTTAACGTACGGATAGATGGATAGATAGATAGAGTCTATTTGACGGACGGACGGACGACAGGAAGGATGGATGGATAGATAGATAGATAGATAGATAGAGTCTATTTAACGTACGGATAGATAGATAGATAAATAGAGTGAATCTATTTGACGGACGGACGGATAGATAGAGTGAGCGAGTGAGTGAGTCTATTTGACGGATGGACGGACAGATAGATAGATAGACAGATAGATTTGATTGATTTTGTTATTATAGCTTGCATGAATATTGATTGATTGTTTGATGCAGCTGATGATGGTGTTTCTCAGCACAGAATATCTAAAAGACTGTTAGAATGCCACTATGTAATTTTGCTGCCTTAAAGCTGAAGTTGTTTACAGGTTGGGTTTATACTTGGATAGACTTCATTAGTTTTGAAGTTTCATTTCAAGGAAGGATAGATAGAGTGAGTCTATTTGACGGACGGACGGATGGATGGATGGATAGATAGAGTCTATTTGACGGACATATAGATAGATAGATAGAGTGAGTCTTGAAGGACGGACAGACAGATAGAGTGAGTCTATTTGACGGACGGACGGACAGATGGATGGATAGATAGATAGATAGATAGAGTGAGTCTATTTGATGGACGGATGGATGGATGGATGGATAGATAGAGTGAGTCTATTTGACGGACGGACGGACGACAGGAAGGATGGATGGATAGATAGATAGAGTCTATTTGACAGACGGATAGATAGATAGATAGATAGATAGAGTGAGTGAGTCTATTTGACAGACGGACAGATAGATAGATAGAGTGAGTCTATTTGACGGACGGACGGACAGACGGACGGACGGAAGGATAGATAGAGTGAGTCTATTTGACGGACAGATATGTAAGGATAAAAGAAACTCAGATACTTTGATCTCCTGAGAAACAGACAATACACTGGCATCTTCAAGACACCCCACAGAGGGGTGGTGCAGGAAACGCCTCTCTCACATATGCATCAGTGCCTTTTCATCTCCTCCCTCCACTGGATTCACTCAGAATGGTCAATAGTATAATGTTCTATATGAATGCAAATAAGATTTACAGTCATGTGTGGTATCATTTGAACAGTATCAGGGCGAGTGGTACAATGGCCTTAATCTTACAAAAGTAG